>NC_134323.1:6820862-7073425 GCF_964195595.1 Calonectris borealis
TTTCAGCATTTTTCAGGCACACTTTCTGTTTTCCCTAATATTAAGAGTATTACCTCCACTGCTTCTATTTTTGCCTCCAATATACTGTATCTTTCTCTTATTGGTGTTGTGCAAAACTTAGCTAGTACTAGGATGCATAAAGTGATAAAAATACACACAGCTTTGATGTGAGGTATGCTACTACCCAACCTCCAGTCTTCTAAATTCATGTCTTATTGCTGTTCCATGACTCCTCAAGGTCAATCTACAATCTTCCTTTCTTTTAATACTTTTTAATAAGTTCTCAGAATCCCCTTTGTGCAAAGAGCTACCTTGTGCACAACTTTCTGAAACTAGATAGCAATTCCTTCTTTGCATGAGTGCAAAACTCTTTTAACGGTTCAGTTACATGTGCCCCCCTCCCTGACAGGAACCATGCTGCCTTGCAGTATGTGTAAAAACTCAGTGCAGATTTCTCTGAAAGTCTTTTGTCCCCCTTGAAGATCTGCACTTTGGTCATCCCAGTTCCGTAAGGCTAAGTTTTCCCACTGGTCAGAGCTAGTTGACTAAGTGTTTTACTCTGTAATACATAAAATTGTATCACATAATATTCAGAAGTAGATGTTTGACTTCAGTTTTCTCCTGCTTCCCTTCTTCCTATGTTTTCCACCACTGTGTCAGAACCCTGTGAAATCAAACCTAAACTCATCTCTCGGCCTCATTGCAAATGCATGTGCATCCCTTCTTCATGTCACTGCCATGATCACGGCTCTTGGCACTGTGTCCTCTATGGTGCCTGCCAGGAGTTAAAAAAAAGCAAAACTTATTGACATTATGAAATACACCAAATGAATGAATGTTCCAGTGGGCAATGCACACGTTAAAGAAAATCCTTGAGCTCAGTGGAGGAACACTGTAAACACTGTGCTTAGAGTATCTGCCTGGAATACTAAACTGTTAGTTCACACAGGTGCACAGTTGTAAAACGCAGCAATTAACAAAAAGTAACTTGAGTGGGCATACAAAATGGTATCGAAGCAGGTCAAGTCCTGTGTGAATTGCCCAGTATTATTTCCCTAGTACTTTTGAGAGGGAGACAGAACGCTAAGGGATGATCTGAAGACTGTGTGATGCAATTACAGTAGGTTTTCCTATCCTCCTATTGTACGCTTAACTTGGGCAACTTTCCACAGATGTTCATTGTAGAACTTGCTGTACATACCTGTGTGTCAACTCCAGATTGACTAATTTCAAAGGGATGCCAAATTCTGAAGGGTCTTATTGTCTTATCTTACCTACATGTAGGTGAGAGATTAATGGATCTCTGGCATTGCAAATGTTAGGAACAAGGTCTTGATGGGCCAACATTTTTGACTAGCATGCCAGATTTTGGTTTTGCACATTTTCTTCTGGCTTATTGATATTCTCCTTGGATAGAGCTAGACCTTCAAGCCAGTGAGAGCTGCTAAACATGTGGTACTTTGGAGAGAAAGGTCAGGCATTTCAGTTGAGTAGTAATCTTTAATGCAGAGGTAATTATTCGTTTGACAAGAAATGACAAAATGCCTGCTTTTGTAAGCAAAGAAACGTAAATGAAACGTAAATGTTTGATCTATATAGAGTCACACAGGTAATATGCTTCATAGTTTTTTTAGATATCTCTATTACTGGTTATATTTATGATGGTACTCAGATTGATTTAAAGAAAAATTTTACACAGTCTTGCATTATCCACTTACTAATGAAAAGTTAAGGTTTTTTGTAGATGTTTAAAATTTTTAAAATACTTGACTTATGATTCTTTTTTTTTATTCTTGTGTCATTTAGTGAGGGTTATTTCTAATTCTATATTCTCAAAGATAAGTGACTTTATCAAAAAGATCCATATGCTGCTTGCATTTCCACCACAGAGAGGGAAGGAAAAAAAAAAAAAGGAAGTAGGCAGAGCCAGCTGTTTGAATGCTTTCTAAAATAGACAAAATATCAGCTGGTGATCCATTCTATTTGTGCAAGGGATCCTACATACTATGGTAAGGTGTTATTCAATATGACTGTCCTGGTTACAGCAAGCAATTGCGTTGAATTCTATAAGACCGATCATACAGTAAAAGTATGCCTGTAAGAAAGTGTGTTTCAGGCAGAATTCAGGCATGCAACATTGTTGTGGTTTAACCCCAGCCAGCAACTAAGCACCACCCAGCCACTTGCTCACTCCCCTCTGGTAGGGGGAGAGAATCGGAAGGGTAAAAGTGAGAAAACTCGTGGGTTGAGATAAAGAGAGTTTAATAGGGAAAGCAAAAGCTGCGCACGCAAGCAAAGAAAACCAGGGAATTCATTCACTTCTTCCCATTGGCAGGCAGGTGTTCAGCGATCTCCAGGAAAGCAGGGCTCCATCATGCGTAACAGTTACTTGGGAAGACAAACACCATCACTCCGAACGTCCCCCCCTTCCTTCTTCTTTCCCCAGCTTTATATGCTGAGCCTGATGTCATATGGTATGGTATACCTTGTTGGCCAGTTGGGTCAGCTGTCCTGCTATGCTCCCTCTCAGCTTCTTGTGCACCTTGCTGAGCATGAGAAGCTGAAACGTCCTTGGCTAGGGTAAACACTACTCGGCAACAACTAAAACATCAGTGATTTATCAACATTATTCTCATACTAAATCCAAAACACAGCACTATACCAGCTACTAGGAAGAAGATTAACTCTATCCCAGCCGAAACCAGGACAAACATTATTCCCACTCATAATTTTGCTGTATTAAATTGATTCTCTTTTATTTTTAGAATTATGCTATTAAATAGTTTAGTCATAAGAACTGTGAAACAACTATTCTGGAATTTGAATTTTTCTTATTGTGTTTTTTTTGTTTTTTTTCTTAATACGTAAGTAATTTTATGTGAATATATTGTAAAACTATATATGAAGAGTTTTGCTTTCTGCTTAGTTTTCTCTCCTGGCTTTGCAGCTACTATCTAGGTATTTTCTTCTATCTGTCCTTATTAAGTTAAATCAATTGGACTTTGAGGTAACAGGGAGTTAGAGGAGAATGGTGTTAACATTTACTGATCAGCATTATAAATAATGCTAAACCATGTTTATTACCTTGTCTTAAATTACGAAAATTCAGTGTTCCTCATAATGTTGCCTTACAGAGTTCAGTACTTTTGAGCAAGACAACATGGGGGATTCCTCCAGTCAGTACATTGCAAGTAGTAGCTCAAAAAAATACCTTGTTTCCTCTGATTTGAAGAATAAAATCAACTCTTTCTCCTCGTATTCAGGGATGAAGACTTTTTAACACATGCGTACGTGCAGTACAATAAGCACAGTCAATGCTGGAATGTTTTCTATGTCCTAGTATAAAGTGATGAGTAGACCTAAAAAGTGTCTGGATGGGGCTCTGAGCAACCTGGTCTAGTGAAAGATGTCTCTGCTCATGGCAGGGGGGTTGGACTAGATGATCTTTAAAAGGTCCCTTACAACCCCAACCATTCTATGATAAAAAAATCTGCATTTGTATTTGGATAGAAAAAGCGTTTCAGTTTCAGGTGTATGTCTGAACCACTAGACCAGAAATAAAAGAACAAGCAACAAAAACGTCAAAATACAAAGAAAGGAATTAAGAAAATCAATCTGAACATATCTGAATGTATTTGACTATCAATGATGTATTTACTTCAGGTGAGTCCCAGACAAACTTTGGGGTAGAGTTCTCCTGCAGCCTTGCTTTTTTTCTCCCTACTCTTTCAAAGTCACTGGCTGCGTATTTCCCAAGCTTCTGACTTGTAGGGATTCCCTGTTGCAGAAGAAAGCCAACTCACCCAAGTTAATTCTGTCCATCTACCTGTCCTACTGCTTTCACCTGTGGAAAACTCTGGTGCAGACCTCTGTAACCTGATTATACATTTTGTTTCCTGGACAGTTTGATGAAGTGTGAATACATGATGATACTGATGTTTTAAAGTATCACAATCAGCAGCAACTCTTAAAGAAGAAACGTAGGTTCTTGACAGGCTCGAACATCGGTGAGACTGGAAAGCAGCTGGTGGATCTTTCTCTCCCTCTGCCCCTGGTTCTGCTGGGACTTCTAGCATACCATCTCACCTGAAATAGCCACCTGGCTGTAGTCTCAATTTCTTTCCATCTTTAGTGCAGATCTTCTGGGTAAAATCTTGGCCTCATTTAAGTTCACTGACTTCACTTAGGCCAAGACTTCACTTGATTTATTTGTCTAGCCACTGCATCCATTGACATCCTTTTTTTTGTTTGTTTGTTTGGGTTCTTTTTTGTTGTTTTTTTTTTGTTTATTTTAATTATACCAGATTTACTTTTCTTTTTCTATGTTTTTAAGTCCCTGTTGCTGAATTACACTTCTGACTCACGGTATTTTTTTTTTTTAGGTACTTTTCAATTTGAGATTTAAAATATCTTTTAATAACAATCATCTCCTATACATTACTTTGTAAGTTTCTTGAGCATCTTTTGAAATATTGCCAATTTTTTCACCCTTTGTAAGAATTAGGAAGAAGGCTCTACTTTGGATAGCTTTTCATGTGTCAATTGTATAATTGTTTATGCATGTAAATGGATAGACAGTGGGATAACATATATTCAGTGTTGCAAACCACTCAAGTTGGTAGCTTGAGTCAGTTGTATATACAACATGTAATATATGTGTGCATGTGTGTTTATGCATATGAGTACATATGATTTATGATGACATGTAGTAAAAGGGCTAACCAGCACCCATAAATCCTCCTCATGAGCAGGCTCATGTGAAACAAAACATAAGTGAGACGTTTACAGGGACTGTGTGGATCACAGTGGGAAAACATCTGTCTTCTTCATTTAAAAAAATGTAATAAATACTTCTTTAAAATACTGCTCCCTTGTTGTCTGTGTAATTTATTCTGGCTCCAGGTTTCAGACTTACTTCTGATGGTCCGTATGACAAAAAAGTTGTGGTGCTACATCAGAAGGTGATAGCCATTGTGATTTATTACATAACTAGGTCCTAAGCAATAGATTGTAAGAAAAGATGGCTCTACGGACAGTTGTGGGTGGATTCAGGAGAGAAGAGTTATATCATTGTTTTAGGCAAGATAACCTATGTACTAGGCCTACAAACCAAACATGCAGAGGAGTGAGTCGAAGGAGGAGAATCTTCTAGGAGGTGGGTTGTTTTTCTATTGGAGATTTGAAATAGCGGTACAGGCTGCAAACTGTTGGGAGAATTCCGACAAATGTTTTTGTTTTCTGGTTGAAACGAGTAACCAGAACATTGGTTCAGAAAATTCTTATTTTTGAAATGTTCCATGAAAGCTGCTTCATATTCCAGATTAATGGTCAGACAACTTTAATAAATAGGGGAAAAACAGATCTGGTTTTAAAAGAAAAATACAATGTTTCACTTTCTACATTTTAAGATAAGAACCTTAATGAACACTATAATCAAGATTTCTATCCTCAAGAATATCTGTTAATTGGCCAATGTTTAGTCATTAAGATATATTTATTCCTCCACCTTCCTAAGAATTGTTCATTGGCCCTTGAAAGAATTAATAGGAAGTTCATCCTGAATTTTTAAGTGGCAGCTCTGATCTTTGTAGCTCTTTATACGTGTGGGCCTATACTTGTTGCCTCACTGAGTTATGGACTGCAGTATTTTACCACCAATATGGTATGCTTTCCAATACGGCAGTGACTTATTTTATGTTGCACATTACTGGAAATTACGTGCTTGCACATCTGAAGGAAGATATAGGGTGGCAATTTCTGTAATAGTGGCTTCTGAGCTAGTGCTGCTGGGAGACCTGTGACTCCATGCCTGTAGGAGGCCATACACTCAAATGCACAAGTGGAGAGATGTAAACGACTGATGGATATTTGAACAACCTGGCCTTTCTAGAGAGAGGCAATTTGCTAAATATTCCTTTAAAAAAATCTTTTTGTATTAATAGGAGAGAAACAGAGGCAAAAAAGAATAGAGCAAAGTAAGTCAAGAGCTGAATGGCTGGGACTTTGAGGAAATTATGCAGTATGCTGTCTAAAGTGATACACTACGCAGTGCCATCTTGTATGTAAGCAATTCAACAGAATTGCCACATGCTCTCGATTTTCTCTATGGTCCCAAGGCATTACTCAAAGGATGACAAAAGCAAGTATCAGCAAATGTTTTTCTTCAATGCATACATTCAGCATGTCCCAAAACTCAAAGCGCTCATGATAGTTTACATGCATGTACAAAGTCTATTAGAACAAGACAAACCGTAATTTGAATTGTAATTGTAAAAACATGGTTATTGTCTTAGAGGTTTGTTGTCCTTCAGTCAAGGTGGATCAAGAAAGTGGACAGTCTCAAAGCAGTGAGTTCTGGGGAGTTGGGAATTTTTAATGATGGGGAAATTTTTCATGTTTTGAGCTGAAAAGATCGCCTCTCATGAGACTTTTATCTATAAGGGGACTGTCATGCGAATCCAAGATCCTTCAGGCTTCAGATTTCTCATGTTTAACTAAACCAAGAGCTTGAGTTGCTAGACTACTATACGAAAAATTGTTATGATGTTTCTAGTTGTGATCATGGGCGAAATCCTAAAAAGCTCATACTTGTATCACAATTTTGTACATTTGAGGGATATGAGGAATTTGCATAAAAATATTGGGATGCTTATCTTGATCTCTGAACTATCTGAAATGTTCCTGCTATCTTGAAGTCATCTGCATATAAAAATTAATTTAATTTTACCATATAGTTTATATGTAATTGTCAGGTTAACAATAACCATGCTTTTTCTGGTCAGATACTAATTTTTTTTTTTTTTAACTATGAGGCAATTCACAAACTCATCAACTCCTCTAAACTATACAATATTTCTAAAAGACATTTCTGTTGTCTTATGTGCAATAGAATTGTAATCACCTGTATTTAAATCTAATGGATTTGAAATAACCTACAGGCTTCCAGTTTAATGAGAGCTAGATTAATGAAAAAAGACCTTTTACCTCAGATTGCATGACAACATTTTCAAATTACATTCCTGAAACAGAGAATTCACTTATTCCGAGTAATTGGATGCTGACTAGGGTTAATATGTACAATGTCTTTAAATGAAAATGTTCTATTGTAAGTGGGACTGTATGATACCTGAGGCATTCTCAATAGATTTGGTTGGGCTCTGAGTTAATTATACTGCTTGCTATTTTTTGAATGAATTCAAGCATGAATTCTACACAGTAAAGATTGGGATAATTATATTCAATTCTGCTTGGTGCCCCGCTGAATGAATTGACCTTTTAGATAAAACTAGTCTCTTGAGCAGGAAACCTGAAGAAAGCCTGAACAAAGCAACCAGATGCAGCTGGGGGCTGGGGAAAAGCTTTAAATAATTTTTTAAAAAAATGCTAAAGGAGTAGAAGTATCAAAGATTGATTCTTTTTTTTTTCCCTTTTTTTTTCTTTTTTTAGTCATGGAAAAAGTATTCCTATGTTGGTTTTATATATGCAGTACATAAAGTTATAATTTAAAGCCACTGATTTTTTTAAGCTGTTTTCTCATCAGTAATATGACTAAAAAGAAGCTGCAGTAGAGCACTAGAGAAGTTCAGTGTACACAGGTGTCCCACACTTCAGCAAAGTACCATAATCACAAGCTGTGACTGCAGACATGGTGCCAATATGCTGTCGGCACGACAGGCTCTCCCATTGCACATGCAATACTGGAAGAGGGTGGGTAGGAAAGACAATATTTTCAAAGGGATTGCTTTAAAAGAGGGAAAGGACTTCCAAGGACCAACAGAGCAGTTGCTATGAGTGCAAACCTGCAGAATGCTGTGTTAACTTGTCACCTGTTGCATTCCCGTGCATTATGGAAACATCCAAAATTAACATGAAATATTTTCCTTTTTTTTTTCTTTTTTTTTTTTTCCATTTTCCAAAAGTGATCATACTTGTAATAAAGTGACCATGATATTAAACATAGCAAAGGTTGTCTTTTACTTAGCTTTTTTTTTTTCTGTCATCATGATAAGTCCTAGATAAGTGTTTAGAATGATGATGTTCTGTGTTGATGGTAGATGATGGAAAGGAGACAGTTTTTTGAATTGTTTTTGCAGTCTACGTTTTTTTTCTCTCTGAGAATATCTGCAGCCAGCATGAAGTACTTCTATAGCTGCTCTGTGTAAATTTTTTAAATAACTTTCACTGTGGAGTTGAGGATGACATTAATTGAAGTTTATAGGGTGGTGTATTTTTCTGTGTAACACCAGAAATATATTTGTTTGTTTGTGTTACTTAAGCAAAAATATTCCAGCAGTTTAGTCTCACAAAACTTCACTCCTGTGAATAATTCTTCCTCTGGTAGATAGTCCCCTGTTGGTGAGGTGTCAGTAAGGCAGCAGAATTTAGCCCATAATGTTAGCTGGATTTATGATAAGGGCAAGTGTTTGTAACAACTTTTTTGATGTGGTTCCAGTCTCTTAAGCACGTACATTATCTGTTACTGATATATCATTTATGTAGAGAATACAGTTGTCACTCACTTCATTTAATTAGATTATGGATGCTAAATTATCTACTAACATAAAATGTGCTTTTATACTGCAGATTACAAAGGTTTTAAGAAGTTTAATATGCCACTTTTTAATTGGTGAGCAGTACCCTAAAGGATTCATGTGGGGTTTTGTTTGTTTGTTTTTTACTGCAGTAGAATGTGAACATACCATAATATTGCTAAAGATGGTTAGTTGCAAATGGGATTTGGGTCAGTGAAGTTGGCTAGGATTTATTTTGCATAAAACAGATCTAGGAGGTATAAAATGGTAAATATAGTAATCAAAGGCTTCTATTTTGGCAGTGAGATCACTGAGTTGAGAACTGAGTATCTTCTGGTCTTTACACTCCAGTTAGCTACAGTCATTTAGGTAAATGAACAATGTATTTATTGCATATGGTTCCAAGTTTGTAATGACTATTAATGTAGAATAGCCTATTTTGTGCTCTGTTTTCCAATCCATTAAATGAATAATCTTCTATGTATAGGGTCTGCCACACCTTACTGCATAAATTCTTTGCCTTATTTATGTCTGCATTTAGTTGTACAGCTGGTAAGTCATTTGTTCAAAAGAAGTAAATGGTTGGGTTTGATCCTTAGACTGTGAAACAGGGATTCACAAAATGGTTATGGTCCTAATAAATTGACTCTGAAATATTGGGAACAACTTCAAGGATCTGATTTGAACATCTAAATTAATGCTAAATCCTTGTTTTTTCTGCACTCTGGATTGTATTTTACTGTTGAAAGCTCAAGAGCTTTAGAAAGGTTTAGTTATAAGACTGCCTAGGAACACCTTTCCTGATGACATTGGCTTCTCCTCTTGTTAAAAGTACAAGGCTACACAAGCAAATCCAATACTTACTATGACTCTTAAAAACATCATCTGAATATCCTGTATTCTTGGTGGTGTTCTCCCAGATTTACCAAGAATTGACCTTAAACACTTTAGCTGTAGAATGAGCATATGCTTATGCGGTTTACAGGAGTAATTCAGTATAAATGAGCTGTAAGTCAGGCCTTCTGATTATCTGTCATGCATAAAATACCTGGTAGATTATTCCCACCAGGTGTAAGGCCAGATTCTAAGACCTTGGTTCATACAACTGAGATCAGCAACGCTAGTTAATTATTACCCGTTGAAGCAAGAGCTGCAGTTCTGGGTGCAGTCTGCATGTGGGATTCAGGCATTGCTAAATGCCTCTTCCGTAATAATGATTCCCTCATCTCTCCTTGAATCAATGGGAGGTGAGGGGTTTTCACTCACTGAACTGGGTTCTTGTTTCTACCGAGCTGCTTAAGCCAGACCCTTGTGAACAATGTAGACTTATACTGATAGCTGGTAGGGGCGAATGGGATAGTTTTCAAACAGCAGTTAGAAGCTTTTAAAAGAAGGGGACCGGCAGTGAAGAAAAGCAAAGCCCCTTAACATCCTGCTAGGGGAAGTATTGGAGTTTCAGATGAGAGCTCTTGTTCTTCTATTACTGTTTCTTTCCATCCTGTGTAGTACTGACTTTGATTATAATTATTTGCATGTCTGCCTAAGCTCATGGCATCTTCTAGCATAATGACTGGGTTGTTTAATTCTGTTTAAAAGCTGTGGATGGAAAGGAGCTAAAATGAGATGCTTTCTGTTACCCTGTATGGCAGTATAATGCCGGAGATTAACAATGATTTAGCAATGATTTCTGCCCTTGTCTAATGGCTCTAGGTGTAGGTACTGAGCTGCCTAATATAGGCCGTGTAGAAAAAGAAATATTACCATCTGGGAAAGAAGCAATTGATTTTTGTAAGCCTTAAGACCTCAAAAATCCCAGTGGATAGCTTATTTTTGGCTTTTTGCTTAGCAAGGTGTGACTGATAAGCTAACTGCCTGTTGACTGATCAGTCCTGCCTGTACCATCTTTTACATTATGACAATAGATACTATAGTGCATATGGAATAGTCCTCCATTATGTACATTTAGCTGATAAATTTCTGTTGTAAACCCCTATTATATGTCAGATACCAACTTAGTTGTTGGTGATCTGGACTGATCTTGCTTATTCAGTATTGGATATTGCTTCCACAGAATGATCTTGGGGAGAAATGTAGATCATGTGTTTGAGCTTTTATTTGAAGGTCAAGGCCTGCTTTCCTCAGGGATGTACTCACCTCAGGAGGTAATCATCGGGTGGTCATCACAGAAAGGTGGGGTTAGATGCAGGATTGGTGTGTATGCAGCCATGGCAACACACTTAGTGTGCTGCAAAACTGTGTTCTATTGCTGTTGTGGAAGGAGACAGGACTTCGTTCTCCTACTTCCCACCATCCAGCTACTCCTGCAGCAGTTTTCACTTGTTTCTGATAACAAATTCCCATTTTCTATGCCCTATCTTATTTTCTGCACGCCATTGTGTTATGATCTGTCATATTGTGATCTGTGTACTCTCTACTCTGTACTACTACTCTCTCTGTTATGGAATAGAACAGGGTAGGATTGGAAAGTCCATGGGACAGGCTGTTAAATGCCTATTACTATGGGAATGCTGACTTCGCCTTTCTTTTAGCCCACAATTACTGTCAGCTGTCTGGCTTTTAGCACACAAGGTGAATTTGACCCCACACATGCTGTTTGTACTGCAGTCATTGACAGTATTTTGTTTTAAATAGGGTAAAAAGCTACCAAGAAACATCACTAACTTGAAAGGGAAAAAAGTCAGAAGCATGTGCCATTCTCCTATTAGTATTTCTCCAAAAAGAATTCTAAGTAAATGCCTAAAAGGTCCTTTGAAATCAAACAGCAGGACATCTAACAGATACAGTCAGCATGCAGTTTCTATCTCACTAACCAAATCCAAAGACACTTTTCAACCGATGTAGGTAAAGTCTTTTTTGAGGCTGTGTTACAATACAATTTCTCTCATCTCCAAATCTGTTCATTTGTTGCATCCCAGTGTATGATTGCTTAAACCCATCAGGAAAAGAAATGGATTGTTGTGTGTATCATCAAAAGGAGGCAGTCACAGCATTGTGCAAGGCTACCAGCCACTAGGTTAAACATGTATATATGACATAATGAAGGACCTCTTTTCAAAGAGGAGAAATGGAAATATGCAAAATAAGGGGCAACACAAATGAAGACATTTGAAAGAACAAAATGACATGATCTCTAAGAAAGCATTGATCCCTCTATTAAAATAGCAGTTTCATTACAGGTCAAGTATTTTATGTGTATGTTATAGGTGATACTTTGATTTTGTTTATATAATGTACAATGTATAGCGCTGGTATAACAAACTCGATCGTCTAGAGATAAAATACAGAATCTTTACATCCTCTGTAGCCTCCAGGTTGCTGGCCCAGGTCAGCGGTGACTGACAGGCTCGCTCAGAGTACTACCTGCTCTACACTGGGCGAGTTGCTCTTCTGTTTCATAGAACGTGAATACAAATTCTTAGTGTGAACCACAGCTAATGGGATACTTGTCAGCTGGCACAGAACTGAACAAATATGACAAGTTGAATAGATAGCAGCGTATTCTGTTACCTGTAATTGTTGATTGGACTCTTAACCATGACCTGTATGATCGGTACATCTCTCAGGATATTAGTCTGGTACCAGCAATGAATGTTTAATTCTGCTATTATACATAGAATCGTATATATGATGCAATGAAATGCAATATCATAAGCTGACAGGATATTGGTATGGCGAACCAGGGGTGTCCACTGTTTTACAAGTTTGTAAAACAGTGCCTTCCCTCTCTTTTCTGAGGTTACAACAAGGGAATCCAACCGCACAGAGACTGTAAGGATAAGAGGTAACAAGAATGTTAACCTTGCATGACACAGGGCGTATTCTCATGTTAGAGCAGGTTGCTGTGTGCTAGGATCCTTCTGGTTAAAGATGATGATTGACTAACTTGTTGGGGCTGAGAAAATGTCCAGCCCCAATGGATTTCCCAGAAAGGCAGAGCTGGCAAGCAGCAGCCTCTAACTACTTTTTGCACCATTATCCCTCGAGGGTGAGATTAGTAGAAAACCTCATGAGATCCACCTTGAAGAGTTTCTTGATTCTAGCACCCTCTTGAAGGTTTTCTGTGACAAGGCAAGAGTGCGGCTTTTATTCTCTCAGAGTACAGACCTTTTATGCCAAAACAACTTTCAATAAAAATTAAAATGGGAATACAAAGAGAAGAGAGATCCACTTACAAAAGAATCAGGGAAGCATTGTGTTTATACTGAGAAAATGCATTCTATCCTTTTTATTGTTTTAAAATGTAAAGAACACAAATGGCTATTAAAGATTCTGAAACAATGAGGAAGTTTAACTAAGCACTTGAGAGTACTGTGCAACTAGCAGGGAATCTGTTTCACTACCAAATAAAATGCAGCCTGGAAATTGCTCTTTATGCTATGTATGTGTGTATATATACATATATATGCATGCATACATCATACATTTGTATGAAGAGTTCATGCAGTTTGTGTTGTTAATTTGTGTGGAAGGATACTTTTGCATTTGAACTAATTGTCACTTTATTTGAACTGAATCCATAAAAAGTTTCTTAAACCAAAATCAGATGAAATCTGCACATTAAAAAAAGGGTTCTTTGGACTTTAAAAGGTTATAGACCGCTGACTGCAGGGATTGCAGCTGACGTTCAATAACATTTGAAGCTTGGAAGCTAGGTTTTTAATTTATTTTTTCTATTTATCCCTTAGAAGCTGCTTGCTGTTCAGCTGCTAATGCATTTCCAACAGAAATTTTGTAAATTATATTGGGCAACATTCTCAGTGAGAATAGATTGTGTAAGTAACGGTAATGGCTTCCTCCTGCTGCTTCTGGCAATATGGATAGTCCCCACACACACTTATTTAAATTTCTTGGGCCAAAGAACTCTTCAAGGTTCAAAACATTAGTTACTCAGCCACTAAATTTCATGGATAATAATCTAGGAAACAGAACTGATGAGAAGGGTTTTAAAACAATCGGCTGTTGCATATCGCAGATTTTCATTTCTAACAAGAAAGGTCTTGTGTAAACCAACTTTTTCATATAGGATTTTTTGGCACTATGTTCTTTATTCTGAATCTTTATTAGAATTCCTTTTTTCCTTCACTAAAATCTGGAAAACATAAGATTCTTTACTTCTTGGGTAAAGAAATGACCTGCTGTGGCAAACATTATCATTCCTGATTTTAAGGTTTCAGTGAATGCTCCTTTCTTCTTACCTTTTTGACCATACCTTGTGCCAGCCCTGAGCTGAGGGCAGGAATCCATATGTAAGAAACACCGCTTTCTTGGTTTCACCAAGAGCAGATTGGTACAACAGAGTATGGTTTGGGCCTGGCCACAAAAGAAAGTTTTTGCAGGATGCTACTTGGTCTGAACTTAACTAGAGAAAAGGCTTGGGACTTAAGCTGAGAAAAAACAGAATGATTTAACCACCAACATGGAAATAAAAAGGGAAAATGCAAGTTTTACCTCAATGAGAATAACAGGGAGCTCTCAGAATTTACTCTGTTTTTATCAGTGCCACTTTATTACTGAGGCATGAAAATGAATTCTTTCACCTCTTAGTTCATTCAATGCAAAGTTCAGATATTTGCTGCTATGGACCTGTTTCCTGTTTGTAGGCTTTGCTTAAGTGTGGCTCTGTAAAACATATGCATTTATGAAATTTTACAAATTTCAAGGTGATCTGAAGTCTGTTTTAATTAATGCTGATTAATGCTCTGAGATACTGATTAATACTCACTGAGGTTAAAATAAATGAGGAGAGTCCAGCAATTGCTAGACTTGCTATTGCTATGTTATCTGGCATTTTCAGCAAGAACAGCACAAATCCTTACAGTTGTCTTACTTCAGTTCTTTAGTGGGTGTTACAGGATGTTTCAACATGACGTCTTCTTTCTTTCCCAGGTTAGAAAACTTTTTTAAAAATTTATTTGTTAGACTGATAGCTCTAGATAACTGAAGTGATACTCAACAAAAGTATACCTGTAAATCAGCCCCAAATCTGGGTTCTGGAAAGGGAATCCTTGTGCTAGAAGCTGGAGAAGTTGATTTAGACACAGGGAACAGCTTTCCTTGGATTCCATAGCAAGCGCTCTGCTGCGATATGTGGGAACAGAGCTAAGAACTGGAACAAAAGTGATTCTTTGCCAAGTGTTTAGTTTTTATAACTTCCCTTCACAAAACAGAGCCAGAATAATTTTTATTTATTTCTGTACACCAGTCCTATCTATGCCTGCTTTTTAATATAATGTTAAAGCTTTGCTTCATATTTGTATATATATTTAATCTCAGTGAATATTACAGGGATTTGCACACAATCATCAAGACAAATGGAACTCATCTAAACTTCTTTGGATGATTTGATGAGGAATCAAATCACATAACTAGAGCTCAAAGCTTTAGTACCAGCATAGTTTTTATATATATAAATATACACACACACATATGTATATATATATACACACAAATAAAGTCTCTGTTTTGCTTTTATGCTTTTTCACCTGTGCTAGTCTGACTGCTCTGTGTGTGTGTTTGTAAAGTAAAACTGAGGTGTTTCAAAATGAGGTTGCAATATGTTTGCAAAAATAGACGAGTGAGTGTAAAATATTTTTAAGCAAAAGTCATGTGAAAGCCATAAAGAAGGTGTGGGTATATTGTTAATTTAAGAAAGTAACTTTTTCTCGGTTTCTTGGAGAAAATGATGCATGAATTATTGATGCATGTCAATTTAACAACAATTTTCAAATTTTGGTGTCTGTAAAATTGTTGCTTTTGTCATACTATATGAACAAACATTTACCAACACTATTTCTTGAAGAAAAAAATCTATGTTATTGTCCTGAAGTAGGGTTCCTTTCATTGTAACAATGTCAGTGTATGAAAGTTCTAAAGGATGAAGACTACGGATAGCTGAGTTTTAATCTGTATTCGCTATTCCTAATTTATGGTAGCTTGAAATGCCAGATGTTTGCTTAGCACAGAGGAACAAACAGCCCCTGCTCTCAATATAGATTGAATCTTGCATCTCTCTCAGGAGATGTGCGTTTATCCGTTTTAAAAAATCTGTAATTGTCAAGAAAAAGCCATGGTAATTTGCAAAAACATTTTGATGTTAAAATTAAAAGTGTGACAATATAAAATGAATCCTGCCAGGTGCTGACTGGTGTGGCTCTCAACCCTTAGTGCAGTATTTCTGGCATGGGGTTGTCTTTGGGTGTGTGAGCAGTCCCTGTGACCAAGGGGTTGACTTCCACATGAAAGGAATTCCCCTTAAAACCCTGATAGTTTAGGTGAGGGATTGGGTGCTCCGACATAGTTAGCAAGTTGAAAAGTATTGCATGGAACACAAGGTATTTTTCTCCCTACCTATGAGAAGAGTCACACGGCATTCATGTTCATGCCATTTTTGCTGACAGTGGGGAGCTGTGAGAGTATCTTCTGTTCGGATTCATGCAGAATATACCACCTTATCTAAGTTGCTTCATACTGTTATGGACTTTTTGAGTTATAACTTTTAGGGGAAGGCCATGGGTTAAGACCAAGTTCGTGGAGCACTCAATTCAGAGAGCTATTTGGCCTGCTGTTTGTTTGGCATGAGCATCTGGGTGTTGGGGCTACTGCAGCTAGTAGGAAGATGGAGAGAGGTAGTTATATCTTGTATGTTAATTAATTGCTTATTTAATCTTAGTTAAAGCTGATAAGTGCTGGCACTCACTTGAATTAAAAAGAATCCATTTGTTCCAAGGACTATTTTCTTTATTTGATGCAATCTAGAGAATCTAGACCTCAAAGAAAAGATGAAAACTATGTGCATGTTGTTCTGTGCATGAGCATGAGTGTAGTTTCTTTTAAAGGGATATATAAAAATCTGTGCTTCTGGCTGTGCATAACTTAGATGTATGTCATATTATTTGATTAGCAGTTTTTATGAGAGTATAACACTTAACTGCACAGTGTTTTGGAAGTCATTTGCTAATGCAGTTTGTTTCTCATGCTCGAACCTCATGAGCTCATAGGCTTTGATTATGGGAATGGACAGGCTCTGTTTAAATGTGTATGAAATCAAAATCACTAGGCTGTGTGAATGGTAGTGCAGAGGTAAACATCTTTTTAAAAAAGATAAGGAGTGAGAGGGTAGGGAGGTCACGTTACTGAAAAAATGGATGTAGTCCTGATGTGAATGAAAAAATATTAGAAACAGGAAAACACTAGTCTTCATTCTGTAAGAAGAGTTTTTTATTGGAAAAGGTGATTCAAAATAGTTTAAAATTCCAGTGTTGATAAAAGGTCATTTGCCTTGTATAAAAAAATGAACCTATAGGTAGTTTTGAGATTGATCTCAACTAGCTACATTTAGAAGTGTCTGCTACTGCTACTTGCTCTTTAGCAGGATTTTTCAGAAGTATCTATTTTCATGTAGAAAAACCACATAAACATTGTTTCGGTCAACTCTAAGTGGAAAGGTTTTATTTTTTTAAGATCCCAGTACAGATTCTTTTTAAACTTTTGTGATTCTCTGTCTAGATTTAGTAATAAATTATGGCTAGAAAAAAACCCTTTTTTTAGAAGATTGTGGATAACAAGATAGCACAACTTAAGATGCCTTCTCCCTTCCTTTCCTCCATTCCAAATGCTTGCTTTGTCACCTCTGAAGCAGTTACGCATCCGAGAAGCTATTTTTGTTTACTGACTGTGTTATTCAATTTTGAGGGTATCCTGCTTGGACATGCTACTTTTGGATAATTGTGTGACTTAGAGTAGAGATTTGAATATGTCCCAAGAACAAAACCTGAAGCATCCCATGCATCCTTGCTGAAAACTTGTTGTACATCTAGCTATTACTCATGTTTTTAGCCTTTGTGGACTTTCAAGAGCTTTTTTACACTCCATTAGGCAATTACGGAAAAGGAGTAATTTTTTTCTTGAAGCTATGCATTTGTTTTTGGTCTTATGGCAACATGAAGCTCAAGGAAGTAGGCTATTTTTTATAGTTATAAGGCAGGGAGAGTTAAGTAATGACATTCTTATTAAATGTTTGATAAATGAAATGCAATAATGAATTTTCTTTTGTTCTTACCTATGGGACACAATTGTAATGTATTAACTTGTCATATAGATTTATACACCTTAATAATTTTAAGCAAAGCTTTTCAACAATTTAAATATTACCTTGATGAAATTAAATATTACTTTTTTACACCTTTCTTTGCCCATGTTTAGAACAACTTCTAAAAAAAAAAATTCTGGTGATAGATATCTTGACAAAGGTACTTACAAAAAGAGAATCAGTGTGTGCTATTCCTGTGCTTTATCTGTATGCATAAATGGTGTGACCCAAGAGGAATGGATCTGTGTAACAGAACAGAATGGTTGGCACGGGCGTTATACTTAACAGGGGGTTATTTCATCCTGTCTCGGTGTGATTACCTGGAATGAATACCCAGTAGTGGTTGGAGCCCTTTGGCTGCATTCCTGGAGCTTGTCTTTTATTGGTTTTATCCCATTTTTGATCTCTGAGCCTGTTCTGTGATTGCTCCGAAAGTGGTAAAGGGGAATGATTCACCTCAGAAGCACACTCTTGATCCAAGCTACAGCTTCTTATGTAGGAGGTTGTACAAGATGATTAATATGATCCTCTTGATCTTTACTACTTGAATTTTATTTAGAGTTTGTAAGACTGTAATGTAGAGAGCTTCATCAGTTTTTTGAAAGAGGCTAGGTAAAGTGAAAGTCAGTCTCACTGCATATTTGGCTGAGAGAGATGGAAGTGGAGGTAGTAAGGAGGAATAAAAGCAATCCCAGCCTCTACTCATAGCTCCATGTGTGGACAGAGAGATGATCTCAGATTCTTGCCACCTCCCAGAACTGTCCTGAGGTGTTACAAGGCTTTGTTTTCTCTCAGCTTTTTTTTCTACTTGGTTTTGATCTATGAAAGTCCTTTGTACCAGCTCCCCTCCCCTTCCCCCCCTTTCTTCCCCTTCCCCCCCCTTCTCCCTCTTCCCCCCCTTCAACACTGTTCAAAGAGTGCATGATTTACTTGTCCTTTTTACCTTCAGAGATTATGTGAGGTATGCCACTGTCCGGCATGTCATCTCTTCGGCTGTTCCTTTTTTAATGCATTGGGACATCTTCCTGGTGTTAGACAGTAAAAAAATGCTTCAAATGTTATTGAATAATCATTTATTGGAACCTGTGCCTGTTATGAATTCTGTAGGGAGTGTCAAAATACAGAGCAACTTTTCAGTTTGCTGCATTTTCCTCAAACACTTCCAGTTCTTTGTAACTTCACTATGTCCAATGACAAAAGAGAGTCTTTTGTATAAATTGTTCGATCAAGCTCCGCAGTTGGCCCACACTGGTTGTGTGCAGCCTCTGTGTAAATGTTCTGCATGCTATGAGTACTGACCTGCTTTCTTGAATGTTGTCAGTTGAAAAAAAACAAAAGAGGTGGAGAAAGTTTTCTCATAGTGACAGTTGGGGAAGTCCCATCTGGAATAATGTGAGGGTAGTTGTTGTTGTGTCATCTTGTTTAACACAATGCTAACTTTGCGTAATATGTAATTTCTCATTTTTTACTTCAAGTCTTCATAATTTTAAAATTTTCTTGTCTTTTTCTTTATCTATGGAATCGATTATCCTTTAAGATTGCAGTGCATGAAGCTGTTAATTGCTGAGATCTTTAGTAGTGAAGTTTGCAAATTTACAAACAATGACAGCTTCATTTTCTTACAGTGCATTTCTAGTAGTCAGACATCTTGAAGTGCTTTACAGAGCATATAATTATGTGCTAGCACCAAAGTGAGTTTATACAGGCTAACTGGCAGCCACTCTCCTTTCAGCCATATCCCACATACTGCAAGAAATGCTAGTTAGAGATCTGAAAGTTAAAAGAGAGACAAATGCTGAAAGGTATTTCTTGGTTAAGAGCGCTACACGATAACTTGTATTTAAGTGCAGAGCAAAGGTTTTGATTCCTGAATTAAAAGCAAAGTTATGTATTTATCTGAACGTTTGCAGAATGGTGTCCAGGTTTCTCAACTGAGATGGCTTCTTCCAGATT
This sequence comes from Calonectris borealis, assembly GCF_964195595.1. Lineage (NCBI taxonomy): Eukaryota > Metazoa > Chordata > Aves > Procellariiformes > Procellariidae > Calonectris > Calonectris borealis. Next base: position 6,840,456 of record NC_134323.1, read on the forward strand.
GCTGTATATGAATGGTTGGGGGGTACATTTACTGCCTGCTGGATATTTGAAGGTCTTCACAATACAAGCAAACTACTCAGTGTGCTTAAAGATGACCATGGGTACCAAAAGAACTGTCATGTGGAAACACAAGGCCTTACAAAGAAAGTAAGGTACTCATCCTTACTCTGACTCCAGCTATACCACTCCTTGCTGCTATGTTGGAAAAGCACCCTTTAGTGTGGGGGCAACTTACACTGTTGGAAGGTATTTTCCCACCGGTATTATCGTACTGCACCCATGGACAATGGAAGACAAGCCAACAAAAGCTGTCTTCTCTCTGAATAGCTACATCCGCAAAAGAGGTTTTATGGGCCTAGGAGTGTCAGCAAGGGGATGTAGGCTTACGATGGAGCAATATTGTCATTGCATATTAAGAGTGCATTGAAATGTAGAGGTTATTTTTAACAATTCCTAAATATCTGATTTATCAGTGAAAAAACCCCTCTTATGTAAATTCAGACTATGATTTTATGTTTCTATTAGGAGAAAAAAAAAAAGGGAAGAAACAGCCAAAAAAGAACTCTTGAATGCAGTTTCCGAATGCAGCATGGGCACTTTCAAGACATAGGGATCTTGGGAAGGGTGGGGGGCATGTTTCTGAACATGTTATGTTCCTCTCTCTCTAGTCTAACCTTGGCAGCACACTTGCTTTTTATCCAAGGACAATTCTAAACCAGTATTATTTGTATACATATTTGATGCTACTGTAATTTTGTTAAAACAATAGTTGATGTGGTTTTTAATGATGACTGAGTTTTCCAAAATTATTTAAGCCATATAGGAGTCCTATTTTTTTGTTAAATCCAGTGGGGCTTAGGCTCTTAATAAGCCTGAATGCTGACTAGACATCGAGAAGCATTATCAAAAACCAGGGTAGTAGTATAGTAGTTATTCTGTAATGTAATCTCTACCTTGGCCTTTCTCCTTTTTCATTCTTCTAGTGAAGAAAGGTTCTTCATTTAAGTGTATAATCTAGGTGTTGTTTACACTATGTATGTATGCGAAATAGATGCTGAGATACATTCCAGGCAACGTGGAATCTTTCCTCTATAGGGATGTAACTTCAACTGTATCCTGTTCTAGTCTAGCACTGCGGCTGGTGATAAAAGCACTTGCTAGAGGAGTAAAAGCCACACTTTCAAAATGCCTCAGGTTGAGGAGTACATGAAGTCCGCATTTTGCACTACCACTCTGAGTGTTGTAGGCTGTTTGTATAAAAGGTGAGCGGCAGCCTGCTCTCTGATGCTCTGAGCCAGTTCTCAGGCATTGTATTTTCTGAACATGCCTATATCTCTTACCATCCCTACATCCATTAATTAGAGCTGTAACATGTGAATGTTCAGCGCGATCAGTCACTGAGTGTTGCAGAAGAATGTTTTAAAATTTCATAGAATCATATTGGGTTGGAAGGGACCTTTAAAGCTCATCTAGTCCAACCCCCCTGCCATGGGCAGAGACATCTTCAACTAGATGAGGTTGCTCAGAGCCCCGTCCAGCCTGACCTTGAATGTTTCCAGGGATGGGGCATCCACCACCTCCCTGGGCAACCTGTGCCAGTGTTTCACCACTCGCATCGTAAAAAAAGTCTTCCTTAAATCTAAATCTAAATCTACCCTCTTTTAGTTTAAAACCATTACCCCTTGTCCTGTCGCAACAGGCCCTGCTAAAAAGTTTGTCCCCATCTTTCTTATAAGCCCCCCTTCAAGTACTGAAAGGCTGCAATAAGGTCTCCCCAAAGCCTTCTCTTCTCCAGGATGAATAACCCCAACTCTCTCAGCCTTTCTTCATAGGAGAGCCGTTCTATCCCCTTGATCATTTTTGTGGCCCTCCTCTGGACCCGCTCCAACAGGTCCATGTCTGTCTTGTGCTGAGGGCTCCAGAGCTGGACACAGTACTGCAGGTGGGGTCTCACCAGAGCGGAGTAGAGGGGCAGAATCACCTCCCTCCACCTGCTGGCCACGCTGCTTTTGATGCAGCCCAGGATATGGTTGGCCTTCTGGGCTGCGAGCGCACATTGCTGGCTCATGTCCAGCTTTTCATCCACCAGTAACCCCAGGTCCCTCTGGATGGTGTCCCGTCCCTCAGGCGTGTCGACCACACCACTCAGCTTGGTGTTATCTGCAAACTTGCTGAGGGTGCACTTGATCCCACTGTCTATGTCATTGATGAAGATATTAAACAGTACCAGTCCCAGTACGGACCCATGCAGGACACCACTTGTCACCAATCTCCATCTGGACATTGAGCCGTTGACTGATCCCCTCTGGATGCATCCACCCAACCAATTCCTCACCCACCAGACAGCCCACCCATCAAATCCATACCTCTCCAGTTTAGAGAGAAGGATGTTGTGGGGGACTGTGTCAAAGGCCTTACAGAGGTCCAGATAGATGACATCTGTAGCCCTTCCCATGTCCACTGATGTAGTCACTCCATCGTAGAAGGCCATTAGGTTGGTCAGGCAGGACTTGCCCTTGGTGAAGCCATGCTGGCTGTCTCGAATCACCTCCCTGTCCTCCATGTGCCTCAGCATAGCTTCCAGGAGGATCTGTTCCATGATCTTCCCAGGCACAGAGGTGAGACTGACCAGCCTGTAGTTCCCCGGGTCTTCCTTTTTTCCCTTTTTAAAAACGCGGGTTATGTTTCCCCTTTTCCAGTCAGCGGGAACTTCACTGGACTGCCACAACTTCTCATGAAACCTATTGGTTACCAGCACAGATATCTAAGTATTCTACATGGGAACACATTTTCAAATTGCTCCTTTAGTGGAACAGGCTGATGTAATAAGAGGAAGGTTTTGATGGTGGGAGTTTTCTTTTATAATTACATTTACTCTTTCAATTACCATATTCATTTCTCATTAATATAGTATTTCAAGGCCTTATATTTTTGAAAGGGAAAAGGTTAGAATTATGGGCTAGCAGCTGGTTTTGATAGGGCGCAGTGAGCAAGTTAATGCTTACCAAACATTTGAAATTGCTTTTCAATTTCTGAAATCACTTTGCAGCTCTTCAGCTATTTTTTGGCTGGCTGCTCTTTATCATATTAATATAATACCGTGCAGGAAAATATTGCATTTAAGTGTTATGATGAAATCAAGCTGTAATGCTGCATGTGTGTGGTACAGAGTATATTTTTAGTGTTTTTTAGCCTATAATTATGTGTTTTTCGGTGCCTTTCAGAAGCTACTTATCAAGGGAAGAGGTTATGGTTATTTTTGATAGGGTGAAATGCATTTTACAGCCTTGCTAAGCCTCATTTAACTGACGTAAACCTCATTTTAGCTTTGATTGAAGGTAATATTTAGTAAAAACTAGTTGTGAATTTTTTTTACAAATTACTTCGGGCAATCATCTTTCTCATCAGTTTATCCAGTTGACTGCTGGACTGAGGATCCATGAATCCTTAAGTTTCCATCACACCATATGTGCAGTCTCCTGCCAGGACCAGAGATATAATTCCAGATGTTTTAACAACAGGAAAAGCCAATCAGATGTAGAATTATTTGTAGCTGGTATTCCTGAGAGCACTACCAATAGTGTGCTGCAAAGAGTTCTTGAAGCTTTCAACTGTTAATATAACTCAAAGAAAAGGAAAGAAATTGTGTTGTGTGTAATCCCCAAACCAAACCTTAAGAGAAAGGAACTGTTTTAAATTATAAATTTGTAAATACAATTTCTATAACCAATTAATTGCGATGGAAAGAAAGAGAAGGAAATCTGTTATAAACTCTGGTAAAAGATTTAACTTTATTTAGTCATCTCAATCAGATGACATAAATCAGGTAAAAAAGCATATGTATCTTTATTATGTGGCTGGAATCATTATCTGTTCCCTCCAGTACCTACTGGTACTTTCTTTTTCCCTATTAATTTATTTTCCCTTTTTATAAACAAAACATATTAGCTCAAAAAAAAATCCACAAATGATCAAAACTAATATGTATAATCTCAACCATTTACTTCTGCTTACTCTTTTGGGCTGTTCACATGGTTATTTTTCTGTTGACATTTTCTTCCAGAATAACTTTGTCTGGTGCTGAGCTAGATCACTTGTCAGGGCCTTGCATTTCTTGCATCTCATCTGTGTTTGTATCTTCAAAAACTAAATATTTCAGGTCTGATAATAAAATGTGGCTCTTTTTCAGTACCTTTAAATTATTATTGCTGTGGATGATTGTGGAATTGTTCCTTGCAATCTTCAACCTGTTCAATGTAACAAAATTGATTATTCTACTTTTGAATCCAGCAGGTCTTTTTATTTTGTGAAAGCCTAGCAAAAGCTCATTGATTTACACCAGAGTTGGTCTGCTGTTTTCTTCAGTCAATACTGTCACATAATGAAAATCTTGACTTAACCAGGCAGTTTCAGCAATGTCCTGCTTAGTGTCTGCTGCTACTGAATACAACCTTGCAGCTTTGATTTAAATAAGAATATCTTTTACTTCATAACTTAGAATTTGATCACTGTATATCACCTTGGATGCATCAGAGAACCAACAGGAATATTAATAAATTGTTTAAGTCCTGGATAGTTTTGCCTGGGCAGTTCTGTGACAGGCAGAAGTGACTATTGCTGTTTTCATTTTTACTGTATTTTTAAATGCGTGCTCGAGGGACAGAAATTAACTAATAAGGTACAAAATATCAATAAATCATAGGAGATGTTTTCAGAGGTGTTCAGATGGCCTAAATCTAAGCCATAGTGTATCTAGTGTTAATGTTTTATTGGCTTGGTGCCTTTGACAGCTTAGAAGCAAACAATAGGAAGCACTTAACAAAAAGTAGGTGGAATTTTTTTTGTCTCTGGCTGAACTTCCCAGTTTCACTGAATTTTTTTGAACTTCAAGGTTGCTATGAAAAGTTCTTTGCAAACATTGTAGACTGAACACTGAAGAAGGAACAATTAACTGCTTTAAGAGTGATGCAGAGGGGAATTAGTATGGCAGCATTGCTGTGATCATTAAGCCTAGCCATTCCAGAGGTGCAGAGAAAATCCAACTGCTTTGTCACCTTCTCACATAAAAGTGCAGTCAGTCCCCAGCTAGGAATTGAGAAAGCATGTTTAACTAATTTGAAAAAGAGGCAGGTGCCATGATCTTCCTTTCTTTTGGGAAAGTAGCATTAGGATAGACCTATGGACCTCATTGAAAGATGGGATGACCTGGTAGTCCACTATAAAATTCATACCAAGATCACCAAGTACAGCAATGGGAAGATTTCATTTGTAGTATAAATGAATTTGACCTCAAGCTGCACATAAATGAGCTCTAATATTTTCAGTTTTGGATTAAAAGAATGTGGTTTGGATTGAAAGAATACTTATTTTTCTTCTAGCTGAATTTTTCTCTTTCAGGATACCTCCCTTTCTGTTACAAGTCATACAGTTTGATTTATGTATACTCAGCAATTTTGCCTTGTAGAGTTTTTCTTACATGTAATGGTGGTATTAGCGATTTGGATCCAGCTTTTCTCACATGATTCGTTAATAAATATTACCATGTGTCATGAATGCACCACCACACCATGTTTAAGGCATGTAAAATCCTGCCCTTTCTAATAGGTGATGAGATTCACCCATTTCATTTGAAGTCTGACCATTCTGACAACATGGGCAAAGGAGTGCAGTTTCAGGTATTCAGAGTACTACACGCACTCATTTAAGAGCAACACAAAAAAACCTTGAGAAATACGTGTAGCAATGATTAATCTACCACCCATGTAACATCATTACTGCAAACATTGCCTTTATTCAAAGTTGTAGCAATTTCAAAGGGTCTGTTATCAGAACAGCTGTGGCTTGGGTTCAGCAAGTCAATATGTAGGATTATGTACCATTCAGGGTCCTAAAGTCTGCAGAGTGTTATATTCATTTTACATGAAGTAGAACAAAAACAGCTAAAAAATGGTTCTTTCAATTTCCTCTGTTTTATTTTATGTTAGTTTCCCTTAAAATAAAGTGGGATGATCACTGATTTCTGGTCCAAATTTCTCTGTGTAATAGTAGATGTGCAGAGAGCTTTGGTCCTATTAAAATTATAAGAAAGAAATTAATGTGTTTTATGCATTCTTTGTTTTTCTGTTTTTGTGTATGTAATGTAGAGATGTACTTATGTAAACATGCGCAGGTGTAGGTGGCCTAAAGATGCAAAATTATAAGGAGAAATTTTTGAAAGCTAGAAGTTGCCAAAGATCAGATGAAATAGTTCTTGCATAGGAACAATAGAAAGATCAGAAATGAAGTACTGACACTAGGACACTGATTATTATTGGCTACAACTAATAATCAATACTTGAAACAGAGCTATGAACAAGTTTGAGAGTTCAAAGATAGGGTATCATCCTTTTTTTTTTTTTTTCTGCAGAGAACCTATTGCAGATGCATATATCTTGAAGTGAGATGTTATTTCCAGAATATTAGATGCTGATTTTATTCTCATGATAATAATTTTATTTTCATCAAAGATAAGACATAATGATAAAGAATGGAGTAACTATAATGTTAGCTTAGCCTGTGGATGGTGAGAGGACCCTTTGCAGGAGGTATATGAAAATTGAATGTGGGTTAGAGTATTAAAGGTTTACATTTTCAAACAAAATTAGTATGCACAACAAGCTCTTTCTTTTATTAACTTTTAGCTTTATCATGTTCATGTGTTTGTGTTCCTTGTGAGTTTCTAAGTCTTCCTTTATTCCAATTTCCATTTTGTCCTGAAAGTGTAAATACTAAATTTGATAAAAAATACTAGCTGGAATTTCCATCACTAGAGGATGAACAAGAAAGTAAACAGAAACTGATCATGATACATGGTGCCCTTGCCCATGTGGTGACAATGTTTAGATAAAGGCAATTCATAAAAGATTAAAGAACTGACTTTTCAAGTACTTTTAACATTTTTGGCTAGATGAATGAGTAATTGAGTGTCATCATATGGTTAAGCCTTTCAAACCATACAGTAATTGAGATATTCTAATGTTGACTGAATCCCCAAAAATATGGAAACCAAATGTGAACCTCACTGCTATGATCTAATTACATCCTCTTTCTCAGATGGTTTCCTTAATAACTTAAAGGTTATTGATGCATTCCTCATATGCTGCAATACTTATATGTGTAGGTCGAGTGTCTCAGTGCATTATTTTGGTGGTGGCTTCACTTTATCTGGTTCCTTTCAAACCTTTCTCTCCCTTTGGAGAACTTGTTAAAGGAGGAAAGGAGAGAAATGCAGTGTGCTTGTATTATTCATGCATCACAAAGGCCATAAAACAGGCTGCAAAGGTTTTGAATATCCTGGCTGGAGCAGCAGGCAGCCTAGCTGAATAGCGTAGAACATCACCTCCTCTCAGACATGATAGAAAAGGTAATGTACATTAGTAGCCTTTAAAATGTGTAAACAAATTGCATATTTGCTTCAAAAATGTGACAGCAGTTATTGATTAAATGGCATTAGAGTGCCCTTGGCTTTAAAAGACATTCAAAATAGGAGGCAATGCTCAAAATCAATAATAGATTTTATATTTGTGACCTAAAAAAGTAGCAGCACCGTGTAATTTAAAAGCAAATTGTTCCTTGTGATTCTTGCTCACATATTAAGATTTTCTTTTGTATCCTTTACACATCTGTTAAATCATCTGTAGCCAGCTTCCTTTCTGCCAAAAGATGACAGAAATCTAAGGATTTTTTTGAATATAGCATCATTTGTCCCGTCATGCACAGCTTTGAGCCAAATTTCTCCTATTCTACAAGCAAAAAGTAAAAGAAACAATAAATATTTTGGCACAAATCAATGCAGAATGTTGTGTTCTCCTACAGTGCTGGTGTAGTTACCTACATTGTGGTTTGTGTAAAGTAAGACTAATACATTTCTCTTTTTCTAAAATTCATTTGCACACAAAGAGTGCCCATAACTTCTTTGGGTGACCTATACCAGAGGAAGACCTGTTGGTTCCAACTACAGTATCTCCCTGCTAAGCTTTATTTTATATCGCCCAGAGAGAAGTACGTTTTTTTCCCACAGTTGAAGGTGTGTATGTTTGCTGGATTTCTGACTCAGTCCAGTGAAACTATCCATTTTTATGATTGCTTTGTTTACAAGTGTACGGAGTACAAAGGCTTTTCCTTTAATTTCATCTCGGGGTAAAATATCTAATCTGTTTTGACATGCTATCTAAATGACACTCAAACTAGTATACGGACTAACTCATCCATAAGTTATTTCTTTTATACACATGTACTGGTGTGTCCAAGAAAAAGAGTTATATTGGCTGCAAGAGTTTGAATAATAATGGTCATTAATATGGCGAATTGAGGGTCACCACATTCATCCCACATATCAAATCCCCTTTCAATGAGATCAGTTCCATCAGCTGTCAGATTCCATTAAATATATCCCCCAGACCTACTGACCAGCTGACAGTAGAGAAACTCAAAACCATACACCCACTATTAGCATTATAAAATGTGAAATCAGCTGGAAGGAATGATAGCAGAACTGAAAACAAAATAGATGAAAATCTATAATGCCCCTGTGTCTTCCCAAACAGAAACTCCTAAGAGTTAAAATGCCCTCATAAAATACCGAGGTAAAAACAAAGGTTGTCACGTTGTTTTCTTCATAACCTATAATGATTCTTTTACCTTTTGTTAATACAAGATTTGCATAAATGTTTCATGAGGTTAATACAATGCATAAACTGAGCAGTTTATTAAGCAACATCTGTGCTGTTTTCTCAGATAATGCAGTGTTGTTTCCAAGTCACTGAAATATAACCTATCATAAGGTTTTGGTTGTTAAAATACTTGTTTTGCAAGGGCTGTGATCACATCTGACATTTTTAGCAGATGCCACAGTAATACAAAAGAATTCCTTAATACCGCAATATGTGTTAGCAAAGCACCCAGCAAGAAGTGGATAGTATTCCACTGAGCTGGTATAGTTCAGTACAATGTATGAGACATGAGAACATCTTGTTGTGTGTCATCTTTCACATAAAAATACCCTATTTCAAAACTTGCACAACTGCCCATGATACTTTTTTCCACTGTCATTGTTGACAGTTTTTGACTTTGCCATAGTCACTTTATAGTGTTTTTTAAAAATAAGAGTGGGAAAAACTTTGCACTGCCACAATTTTATCTTGATATTGGTGCCATATGGGACTCTTTAAGGGGGAAGAAAAAAAAAAAGAAAAAGAAAAAAAGTTATGAGACCAATAATTTTTAATGAAACTTGGCTTAGCTCTTGAAGCAGGTCATGCAGATAAAAAGTAGGCGCATGAATTCTGTAGCCATATTCTTTCTTTTTTCCTGGCAAGGATTAAAGAAATGTAGTTTCAATTAAATCAGAGCGTAATGGAGATATGTTTTATATTATTGATTCTGCAAGCAATAATTTGGGCATTTTCTTTTTTTGCCATGTGTTTCACTTACTCTTTACCAAGAAGTATGGAAATTCTGATCTTTAAAATTTGCATTTGTCTCTGCCTTCCCTCATGAAACCCTCACTTTTTTTGGTTATTAATTTGTAACAATTTCATGTTTTCATTGCAAGACATCCTCAAAATCAGAGTATGCAGGCCCTCATGATGTATGGATGCTTTATCTTTGGCTTAAAGGTTTTAAGATTACACTTGAGGCAGGAAAATTTTTGGAAACTTTTAATGAAATGTTTGCAGCAATTACTTTGCCCGTTATAAAATTGTACGCTGGAGTTTATGCTTCTCCGTCCATGCAAAATGTCCATTGACCTATGTGGTAGTAGAAGAACCTTTGACAAGCAGTCTCTGTGAGACCAGTATGTTGATCAAGTATCCCAGCTAAATTCCAAGTTGGGTGATAATAGTCCAGAACCTGAATGGCTTCTTGTGTTTCCATTTGAGTAGATATGATTATTTTCTTGATCTATCTTGGATAGCTTTTGAATAGTTGCCAGATGCTGCAACATGGAAGGGAGAAAGTTTCTCTGCTGTCGAAGTGCCGTTGCCTCAGCAGGGAAGCATACCAAGGTGCATAAAATCTTAGCAAGTCAGAAAAAAATTGTGCAACTTTCTATGGCAAAACTCCTATTGAAGACTTTGGCTCAAGAGTAGAAAGTAAAATGCTATATCCAAATGAAACAAGGGATATTTAGGTAGGCATAATGACACAATTATCCCATTAGAATTTGGCTAGAATACTATTGTTAACACATAGTTAGTTTCAGTGTGAACTTAGGATGCTCAAAGAATACAAGATCAGACCCTATATAATGAAGGGATCATTTACACATATTATCCCCACAATGAAATGCTGTCACCCCTTGGCAGAAAACACAGCTGCTTTTTAAAAGCTGCTCTACTGTAATAAGTGTGTAACTAGAGCTGGTTGAAAAACATGAAAATGATTTTGTGAAACATTTTGAACTTTCGTAGTTGTTTCCATTTTGCAGGTTCACAATAGAGTATTTATTTATCCTCCGGATTTTAGAGTATTTTGATCATTATTGTAATTATTTTGAATTTTAAAAGATCTTTTTGTAGAAGAGCTTTTCAAAAACATGTTTCAGTAAACTAAAAATATTATTATTTTAAAATTACTTTGAACTTTGCAGGATATTTTAATTAAAAACAAGATATGTTGCTAGTATATAATTTTACATTTTAGAAAAAAAAAGTTGTAAGATAAAGTAACTTCGCCAAAACTTCAGATAAAAGTGTTGATTTAACTTTGTGTTTGATCTTCAGAAGTCATTAGGGATTTCTTATATCCGAGGACCAAACAGCCGTTAGTATTGATGTAACGTGTAGAAGTCAAAGGTACTAGCAGACCCCTGATGGTTTAACCATGAAAATCCCTTCTAGTTTGGATATAGGACTCAGAAAGTAGACCCTTAGAAGTAACACAAGAAAATAATGTGACCAGTATTGGTCAGCCAGATAAAAAATTGTTTCTCTCTCACGTACAGAGATCATAACTTTTCTCATTCCTTTAGAAAGCAGCGTATCTTACTTTTGTGTTCCAATTAAAATATAAGCAATATATTAAGGACAGTCTAATAAAAACCAAAATGTACATGAAAATTAGAGGTTTCACATTTAGAATAGACATGATTTTCCAAGCTCCCTGAGAACAATTTTTCTGATTTTTTTTTTTTTCTTTCTAATTCTTACTATCTCTGTCAATAAATGCTTACTACTATCTCTGTCAGTTGTGATGGTATTACCTATCCAGGTGACCTTTGTCACTGGTCTGTTCAGATGCTGACGTGGTTGTACCATTTGGAGCACCACATTTTGTTTGCCAGGCGTCTGTCCCTTCTGGCACGAGGGGCATGTCAGGAGGGAACATTTCGGCTGGCTTTGCTTGGAAACTCTTGTTCCATTATGTGTGACTCGTTAGGCCAATGAGACAATACTATTGATAACTGGCCTCCTTACATTGGATTTCTGTTCTAGTTTCCTGGCATATAGCATTTTTATTTTGGCCTGGTGGTTAAGTTACACTAGACCTAATGAACATGTCTACAAATTCATCACAGCAGAAGAAAGGTGGTCCTGCTCCGTCCCTGTGCTGGTACTTCTGCCACGTGTTGTGCTGCTTATTTGAAATAATTTGATTCATCAACCTGGCAAAAGCAATTCCCCACCCAAAGGAGGTTATAGTTTTCTGAGGCCTCACAAGCTGTACTGACTCACAGAAAATTCAGATGAGTGACAATAAGGGAAGGCATATGGAGGGAGAGGACCTACTCTCAAAAGAAGCAGACAAATTAGTTCAGTTCAATTTGAAGCTGTTTATTAAACTCTTTGGGATTATTTGGCTTAGGTTTGGTGATAGGCTGTAGAAGTTTACTTCTTGGTTTTGCATTCTTCTTATTGTAATCAGACTTTTGTTCTCAGGGTTTTTTATTTCTTTTTATGGAACAATACATCCCTGCAGAGTGAGGGCATCTCTGACTCAGCTAGCATTTGATACACACCTGAATCGCGTCTGTATCATGTTGAAATATATTTGTTGCTTCTTATAGGGTTTACTTTCTGTCAGTTGATCTACGTGATCAGATAAATGCCAGTGCTGGAAGAAGCAAAAGGATAGCAATGTATGACCAGGAGAAAGGATGAGTTAGAAGTGACTGGGACTTTCGCAGTATCTGTTTAGATAAACTGCAAGCTGTTCTATGTAAGTGAACTTTGTTGTCGTGCATTACTTCCAGGATCAAATCCTACAGTAGCAAGTTGTGGTATCAGAAGTAATTGAGTTGTGGGGTGGGGTTTTTTTGGGTTTTGGGTTTTGTTTTTTGTTTTTAAATATTTGATTTGAAGTTTGAAGACAATGAAAGAAATGTTAAAGTTTTTTTACACACCTCAGAAAAATACCATGGTGTGGATTTTTTGTAGTTTTTTGTGTTTTTTTCAGCTGCAAATAACTGATGAAAGAAATGGGACTTTGTACTAGACATTATGAATAGGATATTAAGAAGTCCTGAGCACTGGCCTAGCCCTGCCCTGACTAAAGTGAATATGAGCTTTGACTTTGATTTTACTCGGAGTATGCTTAAGATGTTAGCAGCCCTAACTTACAACATTCTCTGGCAAAGACTGGAGCCCGAAAACAGTTCGAATTAATGATTAGATGGCTCTACATTATATAGGGTCCTGTTTATAAAACAAACGGAAGGCTTTTTACAGAAGTGGAAACCTTTTGAGAGTATTCCTCATTAACATTGCCTAATTGCAGCTCTTTGATCTTTAATTCCCCTGGCCCTCTCGCCTCCTCTCCTCACTCCATTAATGGATGCTCTGGCCCTCATTTTCGAAGAGAGGATGAGCCTGTTTCAAATACTCAGAACTGGCTGTTGAACAGCCATCTGTTGCAAACACGTACACACAGGACTCTATTGAAGTCATTGCGTTTTTAGATTGATTTCAGTGGGCTTCAGGCCATGCTTTTTGTAACAGATTCTGATGTAGCCCTTACTGCGTATGTGTACCAGCAGTAACTAACACAGTAATGGACACATGCAATCGTATCTGTAAAAGTGTTCCTGGGCTTTTGCTTCATTAATTAATCAACACCATTGTCAAAAGAAATAGTTTACATTTTTACTTTAAATGTGTTTCTAAAGCAGAAAACATTTGCATTCTAGCAGTTCCATAAGAACAGAAACAAAATGACAAATACTACGGCATTTATGTATGACAGAGGAAAAAAAAGTTATTCTTGGTTCATCTTTGTAAGATGTAGAGAATCACCTACAAAGACACAGCCAAGCATTCCATAAATAAATCCCATCATAACAGATGACTCTATAAAAACACTGCTAGCCTCATACAACCATGGCTTACACTTTTAAGCATTGTATTACCTTTCTTTCCCTCTGTGGAAAATGGGACTAGAAAATTGAAGGTGTTGTTAATGCATCTTCTTCTTAAACTTGGCCCAAAGTCTAGTCAAAATTAATGGAAAGCTTTTCAGTAGATTCAATAGGCTTTGGTCAGACTCTGTACCTCAGTTAAACCTCAGTTAAACACTATCTTACGGAAACATGGTGATTGCATGAAAGAATCATGTCCGTTTCTGCTCATCCCAATCTTAAATCTATTCAACGTTCCAGAGGAAACCTTCTAATCCAGTTTGAGGAAACACTTCAATTTGCATCAAGGGTCACATATGAAGATTAGAGGAAATAATGTGACCTGCCTACTTATAATTTATGAATAGTTCAGTTAAACTACATTTCTGGATTTTAAAGGAAATTCTGCAATATAATAATTGTATCTATTCATGCTATTTGTAATTTCCAAGTGGTAAATCATCATCTGTAAGAAATGCTCTCAATCAAGGAAGAAAAAGACATATAATTATGTCATTTATAATGAATTCTAAAGGAAACAAAGACTTTAAGAGGAAAAACTCTGGAGAAAACCAAGGAAGAAAATCCACCCAATAATACCAATTGCTCCTAAGAAGATGCATAGCTGATGAAAAATTTGCATTTATTATATGAAACTCAACATCAAATAATTCAGCAAGGGAACTGTCAAAACTCTGGAGTCTAGGCAAACAAGACCTGACTTTTATTAAATAAATTACATACTCTCCTTCTTTTGCAAGCATCAATAATACCAACTTTTTGACAAATAGTTATCTCCTGGGTGCGAGTTCTGAGGATTGCTGCTAATCTTCATCTTTTGAAGTATCCAAAGGATTAAAGGCATATGTCAATAACAGTGACCTATGACCTTTGTGTGGAAGGTACCACTGTCTCTTTGTAAGAGCTAAGTCTGTGATGTGAAATGATATGTATAGATGCTTAGAAACCAGTGAAGAACCCTTGCTGTGCAGAAATCTGTAGACTCAGGAAAGATGCTTTCGTACTGTAAGGCTCTTGAACGGCATATATTGTCTGGCAGAATTGGGCTTGATCCATTTACATTTAGTGACAACTTTTAACAAATAGCACGGATTGAAAAACATATATCCTTAAAATAAAGTAAATAGGAAGCAAAAGACAAAATAAAATATTGTTAGTTTTCTACTGACATTTCTGTCTACTGTCTAGATTTACTGCAGATGGAATTAATTTTAGTGCAAACAGCTTCTGTGCAAGCACTAATTGGTCTTTATTCTAAGTATCTTGTAGATATTTATTAGGTCTGATTCTTCTCTTATGCTGGTATAAATCAATAACTCAGTTGAAGACAATGTGGTTACATCATCATAAACCTGGTAAGGGAATAGCTTACCGGATGGGTGAGTACATAACAACATCAGTAGTAGAAGAGAAGGAGTGGAATCTCAGGGGTTAGGTTTTCTGTCTGCTGTGGATGTTAAATACCTCACTTTCTCCAGTCATGGTGTGCAGGTTATTATCAGGGCAGAAAGTAAAAAATTCCTCTGAGGTTGTCAGATGGACCTGTATATTTGTATATGATAGTGAAATTAAGTCTTAAAATCTCACTTTCTACTTCTGCTGCTAACATTGATTTCAAAGGCACACATAGCTCAGATAAAGAGTAAAGATGTAATTCTGCCTTCCCTGTAGTCCCTGGGACATCAGGAAGAAGCTACTCAAAGTAGTATAAACAAATTTGAGATTTGCTGTCCCTGAGAAAGGGGATTGAGTCATTCCTGTAAAGGAAAAAGAGAAAGTAAAGCATCTGAGGCTGCAAACTGGTGAAGCCTGGTGCCAATGGATTTGAAAACTGTTCCTGAATAGGGCTCCCACAGATACCTGCAGCCTCCTCAGATCCTGACTCTTCTGTTGACAGCATCAGTAGCAAGCCTGGTTTTGCAGGGTTCAAGGCAAACCAGGTCATTGTACTGCAGTTATTTTACGGCCCCTTGTTAGTTTGCTGCTTTGGCAATGGCCTGATTTGCCTGTTGCCTATGGCCAAACGTTATCCATGGAGTTAGGATTTTTCTCTGTATTTGTGGTAGCAAAGTATTATAAAATCTCTCTGGAAATAATTTAAAAGAACATAAAGATAATTTTGGGATCCTCAAACTAAAGCAACCCCAGAACCTATTTGTATTCTTGTCCTGGCACTGCACACACTTTTCTGTCATTTTGATTTCACCTGTTATGCTGCTTTGGTTTAAGTGCAGTTGTTCTTTCCTGGTAATTCAACATCATTCAAAATGGAAGATCACAACAACAGAGAGAAGGAAGAAAAAAAAAACAATCAAAAAGGGACCTACCTAGATTGATCCTATGCACTTCCAGTGTCTTTCTTACCAGTGAATGCAAGTTCTTCAGGCCATCATGCAAGTCCGAGTGACAGGAAATTGCTATCATTACTAATGTTGCGGCTGCTGTCGTTGTAGTCCTGCCTATCAAAATAATTCATCCTGAAAAATAGCATACTGTCAATGTTGGCTGGTGTTCTGAGAAAACAATTCAGACTGTCAAAGAAAGTCTGGTCCATCCTTATATCCCATAGAACATAATTAAAAGCTGAAGCAGAGCCACCATAAGGAAAATAAGCACAAGTAGAATGAATTGAAGAAGGCAGCTGTTCAGGTGACAGACTGTGCTCTCAATCCTATCATAGCTCTGCTTCCTGCAGAATTAGTAAGATGTGCTTTGCACAACACTTAGAGTTGTTATATATCTGAGAGTTGGTGATTTTTTTTTTCTCCTTCTTTTCAACTGCTTAATGGCATTAAAAGCAATTAAAATGTATTAAACAGAAACATAATGTCATTGCTCTGTGTAAGGAGATAGAAGGGGAGGGGGCTTATGCAGCTGTGTCTGGAAGAGGGCAGAATGTAAGAGAGATCTTCATCACTGGGGAATGGGGAGGGAACAGATTAAGAAAGTGTAACCCGGATCAGAGACTGAGGAATTTATAGATATATGCAAAAAGTGAAGTGAGGCCTGTGAGGCTGGAACTTCACAAGCATCTTCTGAGTTCTGCCCTCAGATAGTGATTTACACAGTTTCTACTTGGTGGAACAGGTTGAGCATTGGATTGCTTTCCTCTCCTTTTCACCAGGTATCCTGGTTGCCTCTCCTCTGATAATTGACAGAAAGGTATTGACTGGTTCAGAGAATGATTCCTCTAATTTTAAGATGCTTATACCTCTTCATGGTGTAGTCAGGGGCCTTTGCAGCTGACTTGCGACTTTAAGACAGCTGGTATCTAAGGTGTTTCACTTGGTGGCAAATAAAGTAGTGACTAGTAGAGGTCTTAAACCCTCTTGTTACATATCTGTGTAATAGTATCATTTGCAAGACGTCATTGGAGTGGTTGCCATCCAAGCGCACCATCTGCGCAGTACAGGTGAAAGACAGTGTGCTCTGGCTGTCGTCTTGGCACTTGGTCCAGTGGAATAGAAAGTCAGTTCAAGGCTACAACTCTACTATAATGAAAGGCAGCAGAGGACTATCTAGCTACCTGAGAAATGTCTTTTTCTTTGGAAGAATAAATTTTCCATTAGAACTAAGTGGAAGTGTAGAATTAGAGAGACAAAAAGCAGAACTTCACAGAAAATTGAATGATTATTCCTTCAGAAAAAAATTATTTTCAGAAATTTTTGAGACTGTTGGCCATCATAGTGAAGGACATATATGTCAGTAAAGATAAATGGTGACTTTTAATTTAGTGTCAAGTGTTCATAGACATTCTCTGATACTAGTTCATCTGCCATTAAATAGATTCTAAGATGATTTTCTGTGAAGTTGAATGGAGCCATAAATACCCAAGCAGTTTGGTTCTACCTGCCTGCATAGTACCTGCAACTCATAAATGAAGAATGTGGAAGGCCAGTAATATGACATTAAATGTGTGTCACAGACAGAGTCAGTGGCTGACAGTAAGTCAGTGCCTCAATAAGAGAGATCACAATTAGTGGGGATGTAAGATTTTTTGCAACAGAGAACTGCCAGAGGACAACTCCTTCCCTTTCTATGGAATAACAATGGTGAACTTCCCAAAGCATCTGGCTGCTGTCTGTCTGTCCTGAAAATACAGCCTTAAAAAGCTTTGGGCCAGATACGTAGAACTGTGTGTGGGTTTGTCATTGTTGAACTATCTGCAGCATATGCCAAGTGCCAGGGAATTTTAACTTATGGATTCCATTACAGGCACAAACTCCACTAAACAATACCAAAAGACTATCAGAGAACACTTGCCAGCTTATTGTAACAGTTAGAGTGGTTGTGTGATTTACAGTTTATAGGGTGTGGCTTACTTATTGCTTCTCATTGGTCACCTTCACTGATTGCTCACTGCAAGCCTGTGAGAAGGTATCGATACATACAGGCAGCTAGGAGGAGGTTCTCCTAAACAAAGAGGTGTGTACCCTTCATATAAATGAAAACAGTTATACCTTCCATAGTTGTTAACTTGCCAAGCATTTGGTATTGATGCTTTTAGCAATCCCGCCAAAACCTTTTCTTTGCTGAATTCCCTTCATTTTATATTATACACTAGTATTCCGGCTTTCAAGAGTTAACAGACTCAGAATTTAGTTCTGGGCAGTTCAAGGCATAGTCTTAGCAGTAAAGGAGACCTCAGTTCTCAGTGCCGCATGTCGTCTATTCAGTACTTCAAATTGCAGTAGAATTAAATCTCCCCATATGCTGGAAAAGCTCATTAAGTTACTTTTTTAGATTACTATTCTTTGTCTCTCCCATTTTCTGACCATCCATGTAATACTATTTTTCCACAAACGGTGCCAGCTTTTATGTATTCAGGACTATTACACGTGATTTAATCCTTCCCTTATTTTCTTAGATACCTCTTTTAACTCAAAAGTTACTGTAATAGATCCTACTGGAAGATCTATAGTGTCACCAAGTAAATATATCAGCAGCTTGGAGGTACTAGATTATCCCTGTGTGGTATATTTGTGTGCATTTGCTTCATTCTTTGTGTTTTTTAGCACAGCTGGAGTCAGTCACTGGACTACATAATCCTTTAGTCTAAATTGGTATGGACGTTGTATGTTCTTACACCCTTAATATGTTCCTCAAACAAATATGCTAGAAATAAGTGTTGAAAATATTATAATAGACAGCATCCAGCTTGAAAGGCCTCAGCATAAAAGAACAGATGTAGCAGTTTAGAACCGAGACCCTGAGGGCAATCAGGCTTAGGTCAATGACAACCTCACTTTCCCCCCATCTCCCCTCGAATCCCTTTTTTCTGTTTTTCTGCCCATAAGCTTGTCAGTAACAGTTGGTGTCTGGCCAGCTCTCTGGGTGCTGGTTGCACATGTCTGGGGGTGCTGCTGTTGACCTGTTACTTTTTATCTGGGCTGTGTCTGTGATTTTTTTCTGTATTCTCTGTTGGGCAGAGGGCAACAGGGCCTTGTAATGCTATCTTCATGATTTTTATTGAGATCAAGCTTTAAATGGGTGTCTACATCCCCCCCCTGGATCCTTTCTTCCTGCTTCATCCAAATGTGGGGTTTTTTGTTTGTTTTTAAGGTCAGTCAGCCAGTTTTAAATCAGGTAAACTTCTACAGACTATATTCTATTTTCACGTTTCAATACTTAGCTTTTGCAGTTCCGGTTATCTTGGTCATCTCCTATGTTACTTCTGTTCTTTCCTGTTCTAGACATTGAGAAAAAAAATGTAGTTTGTTACGTATGTTATTACAAAGATGCTTACCTAGAAACCACAGGTGTTAGTGCAGCATACGTGGCTATCTGGAATTTAAGTAGCTTGATTACTGTTAGCAGGAAAAATGTAGCCCTGGTAGCACGGGCTGTCAAGGACGGCTACAGAGTCCAGTGACCTCATGCAACTTTCCTTAAGTCAGTGCTAGCATGTTTTCATTGGTATCGATATCCAAAGTAAAACTAACTCAGATATTGCCCTCGAGAAGGGCAACAAAACTGGTGAAGGGTCTGGAGAACAAGTCTTATGAGGAGCAGCTGAGGGAACTGGGACTGTTTAGTCTGGAGAAGGGGAGACCTTATCGCGCTCTACAACTACCTGAAAGGAGATTGTAGTGAGGTGGGTGTTGGTCTCTTCTCCCAAGTAACAAGCGATAGGACAAGAGGAAATGGCCTCAAGTTGCGCCAGGGGAGGTTTAGATTGGACATTAGGAGAAATTTCTTTACTGAAAGAGTGGTCAGGCCTTGGAACAGGCTGCCCAGGGAAGTGGTAGAGTCACCATCCCTGGAAGTATTTAAAAGACGTGTAGATGTGGCGCTTAGGGACATGGTTTAGTGGGCACGGTGGTGTTGGGTTGACAGTTGGACTCGATGATCTTAAAGGTCTTTTCCAACCTTAATGATTCTATGATTCTATATATTTTGTTGATGCCATTGCAGTTACAATGCTGAGCAAAACCAATTCTTTCTCCCTTACACCCCTCACAGTTACTGGCGTCTCACTTGTTAACACCATAGACCTAATTCTTTTGCAGCTTAGATGGTGAAGTCTGTGTGGTTTGGTGTAGCTATTTTGGATCACAAGTTTGTTTAGTATATTGCCCAGGAATCTTTCAGATTATGTTGGTTTTGATATTGAGAATATTTTTTTTAATTTAGGTAGTTCTAGACTACAGTAGGGATTTTTTTTTTAATTTCCCCTCTGTTCCAGGCCTACCTTATTTTTGCTTTAGCTTCTCTCATTTTATGCATCCTGTTTCTGAACTGTATCTCACTGCTTTTATAAATACTTCATTTCTGGCCAGGGATGATCTGGCCTATATTCCTATAGCATGATATAGTAGGATTTATTTTCATAGCTGTGATAACTAGGCTAAGGAAGATTGAAATCTGATAATTAAAAAATGGGACCAGTAAAACATTTTAGAACAAACTGAGACCTATTGTAAGTCAGCCAGTATTGACTAATTTGTGATGAAATCATGCTTGATCTGGCCGTACCTGAATTTAGCTGTCATTCCTTTCTAAAAGCATACTGTTTATAGCTTACGTAATTGCTTAGCTGTTGACTGGGAAGGCTTTGAGGCTTTGGAAGGACCTCTTGCTGGTTTTGAATTTACTGTATTTCTACCTTCCTATTTCCTCCAATGGAATGGAGAGCCTAGTATTACCAGGCTTTGCCAAATTATTTCCTTTTTAATGTCATAGCCTTTCAAGAATAAGATTCACTTGAATTTTTTTCCAAAATCTCTGCAGTTTTTGAGATGATTCATTTGATAGACTCTCCTTTTTCTTAAGCAGATATATGTTCATAGTGCAGTCCTCTCCTAATGTGTGCTGTTGTTACCACGTTCATAAAAAGGCAAATGTGTGCTACAATGAATGAATACTCACCTTCGTGGATGTCCAGTGGCCAAGACTGTTTTGTAAAGAAAAGCAAGAAATCTAAACGTATCCTGGGCTGCATCAAAAGCAGCGTGGCCAGCAGGTGGAGGGAGGTGATTCTGCCCCTCTACTCCGCTCTGGTGAGACCCCACCTGCAGTACTGTGTCCAGCTCTGGAGCCCTCAGCACAAGACAGACATGGACCTGTTGGAGCGGGTCCAGAGGAGGGCCACAAAAATGATCAGGGGGGTGGAACGGCTCTCCTATGAAGAAAGGCTGAGAGAGTTGGGGTTATTCATCCTGGAGAAGAGAAGGCTTTGGGGAGACCTTATTGCAGCCTTTCAGTACTTGAAGGGGGGCTTATAAGAAAGATGGGGACAAACTTTTTAGCAGAGCCTGTTGCGACAGGACAAGGGGTAATGGTTTTAAACTAAAAGAGGGTAGATTTAGATTTAGATTTAAGGAAGACTTTTTTTACGATGCGGGTGGTGAAACACTGGCACAGGTTGCCCAGGGAGGTGGTGGATGCCCCATCCCTGGAAGCATTCAAGGTCAGGTTGGACAGGGCTCTGAGCAACCTCATCTAGTTGAAGATGTCTCTGCCCATGGCAGGGGGGTTGGACTAGATGAGCTTTAAAGGTCCCTTCCAACCCAAACCATTCTATGATTCTAATAACAAATTAAAGCTGTGTTGCTTTTCTCTTCCTCCCCCTCCCCCCCCTCCCCCGATGCTAAACTGTTTTTCCAAGGCTGGGATATGTTCTGTGTATGAGGGCCTGTTTCAACATTTATCACAAGCAAACCACTGTGCTATTCCAAACATGATATATTTCACTTTAGTACTGCTGACTTCAGCTTACTAATTGCCTGACTGCATTTTCTTTGTTAAGCTTTAACTGTGATCATCACACTTTTGTTGTACTGACAGTAGAAATATTCAGTAACAGACAACCTAAATACATCATAAGCACAACTGTACTAATCTTTCATAATGGGTGTGCTTTTGGAATTATATGGAACACGTGCATATAATCATTGTCAGGAGCTACACGCATTCAAGTCTCCAAAAGCATCAACTGAAAGCATTATCTGACAAAGCATTCTGATTCTCAATGCACATGACTTACCAAAAAAAAAAATCCAAACAAAACCAAAAAACTAAAAAAAAACCCAAAATCCAGCCCCATAAAGATGCAGGTTTTTATTTTGTAGCGAATTGAAGCTGCTTATTAAATCAGAATCAGCAGAATGGACATATCACCTGCATATGGTCTGGATCAAACTAGTCAATTCCTTTTGTGATGATATGACCCTACAGAAATCCACAAGCACTCTTTCTGCTGAATTGGCTAATGTTTCTTGTTTTTTAGAAAAAAGACAAACTGCATACATCATGTATGCTTGAAGAGATAGTGTCTGGAGAGATCTAATTTTGCACAAAGAGTTCTGTAGCTTTGGTTAAACAAAGACTGATTTGCTGCTGCTATCACTTCCTAATTGTTTGAAAGGGAAGGTTCAGTCTCCTAGCATATAAGCAAATGTGTGGGAACTCAAAATCCTGTGCTACATGTCTACTTCCACCACTGGCTTTGTTCGAACTCACTTGGCAAGTCTTTGTTTCTTTGTGTTTTAAACTCAGCTAATAAAACTTCATTTGTGAAGGCTGCCATAAACTTCTAAACATCAGTGAGAAAGCCTACATTGTGAATCATGATGTAGTATAGAATTTTTGGAGTGACATAACAGTTGTCTTCTGTAACAGCACAGAGCAGTGAAGAAGCTAGTCTGACCTTCCTGGCAGAGCAGGTTAGCTCACTTGGTGCTCTGGGCTGTGGTGCCTACACAGCTGCTAAGCAAACATCTTGGAAGCAGGGAAGGGCATCTCTGTGGTTCTCTGTATTCAGCAGCTTTAGTCCCACATCAAAGGACCTGAGAGTGTCAGTACATGATATAAAAACTTCAAATATTTTTAATATGCATTAATTTCTCTTACTTAAAGTAAGACTGCACTAGCAGTCTTTCAAGTAGCATCTCAAGTTGGATTACATAAGCAATGCTGATTACATGTCAGGGCCTTTAAAATGTTCTGGCATTTGTCGTGTTCAGGCATACAGGCAGGGATTTTCAAAAGCACCATCATGATTTAGGATTTGCCATTAAATTAGTCAATTTGGAATATCTCATTCAGTTAGCTTACAGTGTCATCCTTGCGTATTGCTTAATGATCTCTCAGAAATAGATATGCACAATGTAAGATCTGTCAACTCTTGCTGTTTACTAAAAATATTTCCAAAGGGAGCACCTTTGTGCTCACAAGCATGCTGTGTATACTAAGAATAAAAGGGCTTTGGAAGAGATACTCTTTTCTGAAATACTTGAGGAGCTGTTATGTAAACTCTTCCCTCTGTCCTTTTTTTTTTTTTTTTTTAACTGTAGTGTAGTGCCAACAGAATGGATAGAAATAGTAACTCTCAATTCTGTGGTGACACTTTGTTAAGAATCTTTATTTTTATAAGGCCCCAACAACATTTTATGTATAATATTCAGTGTGCTGTGTGATAAAGATGTCCAACATCAGCCAGTGAGTTTCATCTAAATGAGTACTAAAGGAACAAAGGAAAAATAAGAAGGTTCATTAAATGCAGCTCACAGTCAAAAATGAGCAGACTGAAATTCAAGAAATGGGGTGAATTTGCAATAAGGTAAATAGCTTTGCATATATGGCATCACAATATTTATATCTACAAATTGAAACTACTTCTAAAGTGAAGATTTTTAGAACCATTATACAAAAATGAGAGCTACTGTTGCATTGTAATGGACACAAAATAAGCAATGACTCTCAGTAAGAGTTACCTGTTTTCAGAAAAACTTTAGATACACATTTGCACTTTTGATTTGCCTGTAGATATCTTATTTGCTGTCAGTTTGTTAGCTGAACTGACGGATGACATTTCTTTTTCTAAACATTTATGCATATAACAACTCTAGTTGTGGACTTGTGCACATATTTCATACTGCAGGCTTCTTTGAGAATAATTCTTTGCAAGTCTGAATCAGTTATATTCTGAAATAAAGTAGCTATAGATTTGAAAAGTCGTGATATTCCAGGCTGATTTGATGGACAAATCAGAGGCTGCTTAGGTTGAGATTTTTTAATTTCTGTTGGGTTTCTAGTCAATTCTTAACATTTTGTTGTATTTCATGTATACAATAATTTAATTAATTGAATTCTAACTACAGTTATGTGAAGAATTAGGAATGATTACATTTAGGTTTGTAAGTAGTACCATTGACTTTAATTCTGCTATTTATGGGCAGAATATACACAGTTGTAAATGTTTGCAGAGTTAATACCAAATTCATGGAGGAGAAAAAAGAGTTTCCACATTTATGGTGCAGGGGAAAAGAATAGTAAATTACTTAATATTTTTGAAAGATATTTGTTATCAAGTAATATTTCTGACTCTGTCAGTTCATTTAAAATACTGGTATGTTTTTTACTATTTATAATTTACAATGATTACTTTTCTTAGTTGATATCAAAAGGAAAGCTTTCTTGTGTTTTTTATATGTACCGATCTTTTCATAAGAAAATGAATAATGAATTAATTTTAAAAATAGGACCAGCAGTAAATTTTTTAAATTTACAGCTAGGCGACTTCACACTGAAATGGAAGTTTGTGGTGATTTTTGTGCAGTACATCATTATGGCATTGTTCTTCTTGCCAAGCTTACAGAGCATATTTCAATCTGTATGACTTTGAAGTATGTGTTCTCTTAAGGCTTAACAATGTCAAGCTTCATAACACAAGAGCTAGTTTGCTTACTTCCTACTTCAAATTGCTCGTAATTTTGAAACATGCAAACATTTCCACTTTATCAAGCAAGGCTACTAAACATATTATTGCTGCAACCTGCATGTTTTATAGCCTCTGTATATTTAGAAAGCTGTGCTTTATTAAAATAAACTGTAAAGAGGCTTAACTCATTATAGAATCTGCTGGTGTCTAAAATGAAAATATCTTCAATTTATTATAGGGATTTAGGAACCTTTGCAGAAAGGATATAATATCGTTGCTGCAGAAATAGGATGTTAACTGTTTTTTTAGGCCTCTGATATTTGTAGCTGGATGTACAATTTATCATGGGATAGGTCCGTCTACAGTTAGCCTGAAAAAATCACGATTATGTTTTGTGCGATCTTCAAAGCTTGAAAATGTGTTTTCGTTCTGCATTTGAGCAGAAATCCTTTAAAATACTTTCACAAAATAGGTTTATATAACATAATTTAATTTTAGATTTAACTATTGGGTAGAATGCTCATTTTCATAATTTTATCTCCCTGATGAGAGAGTCCATCCTGGAAGCAATAAATAAAATGTGGAACACTTGACTCCACATTTGCAACTTTTGCAAAGACATATTTGGTTGAAAATGCAAGCAGATTCTAGTTCTGTCTTTAAACAGAGAAATTATACTTTAGCTGTTGACTTGTTGACATTCATATTTTGTTCTAATTAGTTTATTCACTTTTGGGACCAAGACAGCTATTGATTAGAGATGATGGTTCCAAAGGGGAAAAATGCTTTTCTTTTTCACAAGGCTAATTCATAGTCTTTATGTTGTCTCAGTAGATGTTGCTCGGCTTTTAACATTTGAATGAATAACATTTCCAAAGTTATTCATTATTTAAGCTTTCGCAGGACTGAACTTTGGTCTTGCAAGAAAAAGTACACGCAGGTGAAATATTTCTAGCCACTACTGCAACTTACAGGGCAAGGATAATAAGCTACCTGTGACAGGAATTATCTTTTATTTTTCCTGAAAAAGGCCTCCTGAGTGTCATATAAGCTGTAGTAATAAAAGATCTGAAATAAAATAATTCTGAATGTTGTAATAGAGCTTTGAGGCAACATCCTGTAATTTGTATCAGATAAGGACTTTTGCAGGATAAAGTTAGCTACTACTTATGTGTATTTTCTGACAATCTGGAGATTCAGTCTACTTATAGTTTCTGAATTCTGGTTGAGATCCCATAATTCACAAATATTAGGAGATTGTCACAATGGTGAATGTGCTCTATATGTCAATGACGTTTTTCAGGGTTGTTCCTATGCCAAGCACAAAATATTGTTGCTGAATTTTGATAGCTGTTGTTCATGTAGGAGCATCTCAGAACAATGGGAGGGTCACATCCCATTTAAAAAAAAAAAAGTTTTCTTTGACTTCACAATAGGAAACTTGACTTTACCAACCAGAAAATTTCCAACAGGAGAAAAAAGAGCTCAGGTCTTAATGCTTTGCCAAATCCTCAAAACTATTGAGTCTAAGTAGGAGCAGGGTTGAAAGGATTTAAAAAGGTGTAGTGAGTTATGAAAGGAACTGAGCACATTTTTCCAGCAGGAATGTCTCTCTTCTTCTTTAGCCATCTGTTGTAGCTGATGGCACAGAAGTAAGAGCACCTGTGAGGCTGGGAAGGGGCTGTGTATGTATGTGCTATTTGGTTTAGATCGACATATTTTTTGTGCTAGTCAGAGTAAAAAAGTGACTGGCGCTTAGAATTGTTGCAAAATGCCTGGTTGTTTCAAATACTGTGTGTCCTAGCAGATAGAAATTGTAAATCCAGTGTGCTGACAAAATCGAAGTTCTGGAAAAGGGGTGGGGATAAAAAAGAGACCTGTTTTGCTCTCATGTGTCTATGGCAGCTGGACTACCCCATCCTGCCTGTGAAGAGATGGAAAGCCTGTTGCAATAAAAGCTTTGGCCAGAGCCAAAGCTACTGCACACTCATACAAAAGAAGATTTAAATCTACATGAGTGGTGTGTGAAGGAACATAAGCAGCAGCCTAGTGATATGACAAGACCTAAAAGAGAGGAAGAAACTATGTCAAAATCTTTGTCTTAAATGAGATTGTATAAGGGTGACAATTTTAGAGACTGGAAAGAAGTGGAAAGTTCTTCCTTCGCTAATCTTTTACTTTGTACAAAATGGAATAGCTGTGAGAAAAAGAGAAAGCGTTAGATGTGTTGAAAAGGAGTGTATGAAATATGTAGCTGATACTTGGTTTTGCTGCTGTTAACCTTTTACTCACTTCAGATAAATTGACCAGAAAGGCTAATCATATGCCATGAAAGTTGGATAAAATATACTCATATTCACAAAAATGTTTGAAGTAGTGTTTACTAGTGAAATAACACACATTTCCATGAGATTCTTAGCTATTTTTTAAATTGGCTATTTCCTATTTTCTTTTCAACCACATAATTCTCATTCCTTATGCATGTTGAACAAATCTCAGTAAATTAAGCATCCTGAAGATAAAGAAGCTGCAGGTGTCAGTCCAGTTTCTAGTGGGCATACTATAACATTCAGCTGTACAGCTACCAGTGATTGACTTACATGATTGTTACAGGCATCTTTTAAACCACTCTTAACTGCAATTTTTAGGGCAGTTTTAGAATTAACCTACATTTCTACAACTTTGTGGCCAATAGCTTTTTCATGGCTAAGCAATACCTTTATTTAAAGCAGATATCAAAACTGCAGTTGAGTACATGTTACATATTGTGCATTTTTAGGTGTGCTTTTCCTCTCCCTTAAACTGTTGGAAGCATCAGCAAATCATGTGTGACATAAATTAAAGGAAGGTGAAAACTGTTACAAAACCATTTAGACCACCTTCAAAGAAGGTGCTGACAAAACTTAAAAAATTTGTTCTTGCACATTTGTGTCCAATTTAAGTGAGCTTCAGTGAACCACACATTCAGGAACAAGACATGGAGATATGCTTTTAAATTTTGTTGTTGTTGTTGTTGAGTGAGCTTAAGGAATCTAGGACAAAATCTCCAGAGGAATTGCTGAATACCACTATGCTTCAAATTCAGGTACCTTGTTCCGTAAGTGAAATCAACAGCCCTGAATTAAACAGAGAGAATAAAATGCCTTAAAACTCTCTACAGCTGTGACCAACCTGAGACACTGAATCCGAAACAAGTAACATGAGCACCTGAACCCATAACTCTTCTCTTCCAAATCAATCACTGGGCTGGAGAATGGTGTTTGTCATCTTGTCCTTTCTCTGTTCCTGTGAATCATGGATTCCTCCTCTCCACTGGTTCAGTGTACCCTGTTAGGTCTTCACAGACTGTGGATACATGATTAGTGAACTCTCTTGGAAGACAAGAAACTTTTTGGGATACTCTCAGGTTAAGGAAGGTTTTGAGCATGTGTTCATTAACCTATTGAATAAAAATTGAGATGTCTCCCTCTTTGATCACACCTTTCTCCTGTAGATATACATTGGCCATGTTCTCATAACACCTACCAGACTGATGTGCTTTGGAAGCATTGGTTCTTAGGGAACGTAAGAAGACAACTGCCTTCTTGTTGATCATGTCAGTTTTAGCTGCTAGATAATCTCAAACTGCTTCCTTCTGCTGGCGAGAAGGCTGTTTTCAGCAAGTGCAAAACAGACTATTAAGCACTTAGTAAACTTTATTAAGTGACTTGTAAGCAATTATACTTCTTGCATCTGTGGGGTCAGGAAGGAGTTTGAAGGATTGCTCTTGTGGGTGTAGAAGCCTAAAGAAGTCCTCTTAATCTCATTTTAGATGCGTAAATCCTTTTGTAAATCTGAACATTAGCCTCCCAAGTATATGGAACTCAGGTGCTTTAAAAAAAGTGATCTGTAGATTATATTTTGTATTGTAGTTTATCCTTGAACATATCCTAGTTCGGTTATCAACCAGAATTATTTTTAAAGCACCACTTTCTTATGCTTTGAAGTGGTGGTAATGCTTTTTTTGACACTGCAGCTAACAGGCATAATTGAGAAGTTATTCCAACTGAAATATATGTAATGTTTCTTTGTTTTGTACTTGTTGCTTTTCAGTAGCTGTTTTAATGAATGTCATGTACTAAGCAATTAATTCTATAGTAATTTACACCCTTCTGTTATAAATCAGCCGAAGTTCTGTACTGCTTCTTTTTCCACTTATTACAATTTTCCTACTATTTTCCTTATAACACACAATGGGGTGCATAACTTGAATTATGGGCTCAGTTTTGCAAAAATAATTAAATAAAATCATTTCTGTTATTTAAAGAGGAACTTGCACTTTCAGCGACTATCTGCCATCTAATCCACAGCCCAGCAGCAGCTGCACTCTGCAATGTCTGTATGACACTAGTTCTCAAACACTGCAGGTTTCAGCCTAGCTTCACCCAGTGTGTCTCTGTAATTGGAAAGGAATTGATTCTGGCCCTGCAGGGACTGCAGTTCCTCATTCTGTCTGGAAAAGACAACCTGGTTGGAGCGATACTGGTGTAGCAGGAGGAACTGTTGGCAGAAGTGTTCTTCAAGACATAGAGCACCCAAGAGGGCAGATGATGTCCTGTGATGTGAGCAGTTCTGGAAAGTTGTTATAAACCTTCTGTAGAATAAAAAGAGCTTGGTTCATGGTACTAAGGGAGTTTGCGTCAGTAGAAGAGGGAGTAGTGACTCTTAGGGAAAAGAACTAAGCAGCCTTTTCTGTCCCTCCAGCCCCCATAGTATCACCTCCAACTCCAGATCCTTACCTGTAGTTGTCTCCATTGCCTTTCCTTTTTTGCCCCCCCCCGCCCCCTGGTTAATGCTGCATGCAATATCAGATTAATGCTCCCTCCAATAGATATCTTGCCAAATTAGGGATGACCTGATGTGCATTTTTGATGTGCAAGAGATAATGTGTTCCTGATATTTTCTAGTACACCTGAATGTGGTCATCCATACTTCAATTATGTGGTTTTCTTTGTTCAGCTCCTCTTGTTTAACTATTAGTTTTCTGTTCACATGTATGCTTTTACCAATTTTCACATATGCTTCAGCTTTTCAGACTATGGTCATGAAGGGGTCAGAGAGGTGATTACAAGTTGTAAAATGACCTTACCAGTAACTGTTTAAGCATAAGTAATGTTCTGAAATTGCCTAAAGCAAAAACTGCCAATTCAGAGCTGATTGTAATGAATCAGGTTCTTCTATACGAAATAATGTGATCAATTTCTCATTTCACTGAATAAATAAGCTGGAAGATAGGGAACTGTCTATGACCCACTGTTAACCTTTTCCCTCATTATTCATATCAAACCTATGACATGCATGTAAGAAATCTCTGGTTCAATTTTAGCTAATTATTTGTTAGAAGTGAAGGCTCTGTGAAGTGTTACTGATTGTACAAGTACCCAGGGACCTTATGACATCTAATGAAAATAATCCCAAAGAAGCTACTCAGGCCTGTATGCTTTTTGTCTGGCTATCATTATAACTAGAAATACTCTCTTTCTAGGCAGCAAAACCTCTGTGTCTGTCGGTGCTGCTTCTCTCAGGTCCAAGATACTGTTTAAATTTATTATATCTCAATTATTGTTGCAATGAGAGCATCGGAGAAAAAAATCTGGGATATGCATTGGAATAAACTCTGCATTTGTGCACATATTTCATTAATACTTAGCAATTTAGTGTCTGAAGTGCTTTTTATGTAAAAAATAATTTTAGTTAATTGGCCTCTTTCTTTTTTTGTGGCTAGCTAAAAAGCCATAAAAATACGCTAGCATGTGTTGAATACAATTCATGTCACATGAGATTTTTGGTGTGACTTACTGCTATTTTTTAAAGTCAACCTGATTTGCAGTGCAGTTCGAATCATGCACAAGCAATAATTTTTCATCACAATATCCCTAAGAAATTCCTGATACCCATCTTGCAAGTGGGAAAGAGAAACCTGGTGAGGTTAAATATCTTGCTCCAGTTTACATCAGAGATATGTGAATGCTGGGAACCTTCTGACTTTAAGACCATCATCCCCCTAGCTCAATGAGTGAAATACACCTCAGGGATTGAACAATGTTCACATTGTAAAATAACTTTCAAGTTGTATTACTTCTGCCTAAAGAAGCCCCGAGAGACTGCATCTGCCCAAGAAGCACATAATGGGAAGAAGAAAATCATCAAGGAAGTGGAGAATGAGAATAGAAAGTCTGAATAAAAAAATGACAGGACTGATCTTTTTGATGTTTAAAACTGTAGAGCTGTTGAATAATCAAAAATTGTATTGTTTTTAAAGGACAGAAAAAGAATCGGAACTGAATCAATGTGTTAAGATCTCGCAGGAGAAAAAAAAAAAAAGACTACTAACCTCAGAGATAAAACATCTCTCCTTACTGATGGAATAACTACCAGAAAAACAGAATTTAAAATTAGTTGGTAAAACATGGACTGTTTCATTAATAATTCACAAATTTCTGTCTTTCTAGAAATCCAGCTTGTATTATAAAATATGATGATGATGTGATACAATGTTTACATAATTGCCAATATCTGTAGTTACTACTTGAACTATCATTGACCTATTTTTAGGTCAATGAACACCACTATCTTTAAATTAAACTGAATTTAAAATGAGTGTAACTATAATGGAACTTAAGGGAACTTAAGTTTTCTGTGTTGTATGTGTAGATGAAAATTTTGTCCATAGTTTGATATCTAAAAAACATGCATTCACTAATTTATTCAAGGTATAAAAATTAAAAGCAAAGTAATTATGACTTTCAGATGCAAAATAATTGGATGAACAAAAGAAATGACATGACAATTACTAGCCAATAATCTCCCCAAAATCTATAAATTCCGAGAATACGTTACATTTCAGGAAAATAATTGGCAAGACCATGGTAGAAGTAGAGTATAAGTGGTTTTTTTTTTTTCAAGTCAATAAGCAAATCCATGGTAAATAGGATAAAGTAAAGAGTTTCAGGTTGGAATTTCAAATTCCTCTTCAATATCCTGTTCAAGTGAGAATGTCAGAGTTCAAGGATTGGCAATTCAAACTCCCCTGGTAAAGACAGTGTTTTCAATTGAGATAGGATGGCTGCTGCTATCTCATGGGTGGCTACAGGTCTTGCTAGCAGTAAAATAGTAATCTAGTAAAAGTACCCTTGTTACATTCTGTCGTGGAGAAAACTCTTAATAATATCTCCTCCTCCTTCACAATAACTAAAATTTTTGACCATGTCTGGGCAAAGAGACGACTTCAGTTTTCACGACTTAATCTCTCCAGCCTTTCTATGTGATACTTACCTACATATGCTGACAGTCTGCCCTCTCTACAGTTTTTTTTCCTCCTTTCCTGTTCCTATTTTTCTCACATCCTTCTTATTCCACAGCACCAAATAAGGGGCGTCATACCAGCAAGAGAATTGATTCCCCTTTCTTTATGTCCTTTCATATCTCTTGAACATGACACATGCTCAAACAGGCTGGAGGATTGATTTGACTGCAAAGTCACTCTCTCAGGCTAGCAGATGCAAACTTCTGAGGGGGCGAGGAGGGGGCGGGGTTGAACGTTGTCCACAGAAAGCTCTTTGGAGTCTTCTATTTATGAAGGGCTTAAACATGACTAATTATATTAGCTGTCAGTGGTATGAAACAGAGTGAAGTGAAAGTGAAGTGAACTCTCTTAAGTAAGCTTGATGCTACTACAGCATTATTTTCAAAAGAAACTGGCAATAATGGTAGTAGGAATCTTCAGAAGTAACATTATGGATGATGCCCCTAATGCCTGGAATGATAGACTGTGTTTGATTCCAACTTTTCTCTAATTTCGCACAGGTGTAAGTAACTTTATAAGCCTTGAGGCAGTGGAGATTCAGGCCAATGAAATTATAGCCTTGAAGGAATTTTTATAGCTTAGCTAAGAAGCCCTCAGTACATGGGTTTATCAAAAAAGTGGTGGCAGACTCCTGGCTGCACCCAACGCCACCAGGCACAGTTAAAATGAAGTTAGTGAGAAGACAAATGAAGGCTGCTCTCTTTTCAGCTAAGTCGGTCCATGGTCTTACTTGACCCTGGGGCTAGTGATTGCTGACTAGAATCTTAATGGCTATTTTCTAGTGACAATTTCAGTGTCTGAGCTCATTAATCAATTTCTATTCAGCAGAATCAGTTTGTGGAAAACTTGCAAAGGTTACTTAATCCAGAGGGAACATGTACTGTTAGACAGAAGACTTTTCAGCCACAGTATTAAAACAAAATTTCCCAAATCTCTGTCTTGTATCACATTTTCCATGACCTTATCAATTACTGATAGCAAAGAACAAATCAAGCCTTTCACTAAACCAAATCATTCATGGTAATGCTAGGAAAATATAACCTCTGCCTGCTTTCCTTGAGAAAAGAAGTCTTTCTGTATCATTACATCATAAAAACTGTCACATCTCTTAACCGCTTGGCTCCAGCATGAAACAGGAAACGACGCTGCTGAAATAGTCAAAAATGAATACGTGAGAGAGGCTTTTCTTTAACTCTATCCAGTAATATCAGTTATCATCCAGTCTAAGAACTGGATTTGAAAGCAATTTGTAGAAACCCCCAATCTGTTTAAGTCCTTGCAAGGTTAATCCTTACAAACACCTGGCAAAGGACTTGAGTGGCTTAGGGGAATTCCCTAGACTTAGTAGCCTTGCACAAGTGTGCATACGCACTATGGCAGGACACCCGGGAAGGGAAACAGTTATAGCGGTGGCTTTTGGAAATAAGGAATGTTTTAATGTTGAAGAAATTGGCTTAATGGTTTCAATATGAAAGAATAAAATACTGCTTTATTTTTTAAATATGGTAAAAATATTTTTAAAGCAAACCTTCAAATATTTGGGCTTAATCTCTGTTGCCCATTGTGTGTGGGCGATTATTAGCTGCTCATGGCAATATCCTGGCAAACTGCCTCCCCCAAGGAGGCACAATGCCAGCGTTTGGTGTGATTCAAAAGCACAGTACAAGTGAAGTTATTTGTGCTCAGTGTATTTTTTTTTTCTTTTAGGGGTTTTAAATTTTTTTTCTTTTAATATTTTCCATTATATTGTTTCCGTATGTTTTCTCCTGTGCTTGTAATGAAATCATGTATGGAACTTCTGCTAGGGATGATGAACTACTTTGTGATCTCTCTCGAGTGTTGGGCCTGATGGGGTAACTGTGGACAGTGTAGGAAACAGTATAGCATCTTTGTGCTCTTATGATCAGACCAAGAAACGAGGTAGTGTAGGTACCACAGCCAGCTTTTTTAATGCAGATATGAACAAATATATACCAAGACCCGCTTGGTCTTTAATTTTATTTTTCTTACTGAAGAAAGCAATTCTTTCTTTCCTCTACCTGAACTTTTCCTGGATTAAATTTTTCCTGGAGCCTGATCAATTTTTCTGTCGTGTTGCTGCTCTGCAGATCATTTGGTCACAGCATAGCTGATACAAGAATTACTGATAGAAATGAGAAAGAATAGGAGTAGAGTTAGTCCTCAGTTTTGCTGTCTGCCAATTTGTGCAGATGGTGTTGACCTGATTTATCCTGGGATATGGGTTGATGTCACCTCCATGGAAGATTTTGTGTTGCAGAGTGTTAACACCTGCCGGAGAACATGCCAGGGTCCCTCTAAATTATCCAATACAGTATGAAAGTGTGAGAAAGGGAAGGACATTTCTGTACTATGAATCAGGATTACTTGTAGGAGATGCTTAAACATTGGGATAACAGTGAGTTTACAGAGAAGTCCAAGCACAAAAATGGAAGTCTAGCTGTGAACTACCCAAGAGAAGGATCCTGTTTGGAATTAATAAAAACTTACAATACGTCCTTGCTTGATTTCCATAAGCCTCTTCTTCTTCTGTCAGCTATTTTTTTTAACTACCTACCCAGGCAGTTGTAGTCATGCATGTTTTTCATGGCAAATAATTATTTGTTTTGTGAATTTTTGAAAGATGTTAATTAGCAGTAATCTTAAATACATTAAGTCAGGAAGGTATTTCTATTTATGTAATTTCCTTCCATACTTTCAGTTTCTATGATATCCTTATGAATTCCCTAAAAAGTAATAACAATCAACCAATAGAGAAGTTGGCATATTATAGTCTAGAAAGATTTATTTTTCATGGCAAAGTTTTACATGGAAGACTATTCTGTAGCTCTTTGCACAGATACGCATGGATGAGTGGATTGTAAGTGTTACTTCTACAATTGGTTCTGGAGGCATTAGCTGACAGGGTGATTGTGACCCTTTCCCACACATGTTAGCAATGATCTTGTTGCATCAGCATTGCTGGAGATATTGAAATGAGCTGACTTTGTGAGAGTTTCCTGAGTTTAAATTCCTTAACTGTAAAGCAATATCCTAACAGTTATATGCTACTCAATGACAGAGGGAAAAGGGGTAAAGTGATCGAGAGATGCATAATAATTTTGATTTTTTGCCACTGTCTTGATAAGTAGCAAGTACATTCCTTGGCTGTGTCTGTGCCATCTCTTCAGAAAGATCCTGTTTGTAATGTTTATGCAATTTCCTGTTAGTGATAATAGTTCCATTTTCTAGCATCTAATTCTTGCCCACTTTTCAGCAAAGTGGTGTTGATACAGAGGGTGGCATGAATGGAACCTTACCTGTCCTGTTTTCACCAAGATTCTGCTGTAAGCTTACAGATTGGTATTTGCTAATTGATTGGTAATTGGTGGAATTACAAGGTTCTTGTGTGTCAGTGCGTGTTTCAAGCAGTCTAATACCCTTCAAAATATCCTAGGCCAGCTTTTGCTGGCTGCTGCTAAGGGGAATCAAGGCCTCAGGTTCCCTCTGGCTCTCCCCATGCTTGAAAATACAAGTTGCACCACTCTTCTGCATAATACATATAAGGCATACCAGAGGCAGGCTGGAAATTGGCTTTTAATGATTGATATTGCTTGTGTGAAGTAAGGATGTTGTGCTGAATATAGAAGTGCTGTAAGAGCGTCACTAGCAATGCTGAACTATCACAAACACATCATTCATGCCAATATTTAAGTTCTACTTATTGAAA
Source organism: Calonectris borealis (assembly GCF_964195595.1). Lineage (NCBI taxonomy): Eukaryota > Metazoa > Chordata > Aves > Procellariiformes > Procellariidae > Calonectris > Calonectris borealis. Next base: position 6,876,082 of record NC_134323.1, read on the forward strand.
GCATAAGTTCTGGCATTACATTCCCTTGGATGTAGGTACCACCTTCATTGGTGGTAATTAATGTTAAATAACAGAGGCAGAAGCAAAGAAACCAGATTAAAAGCCATCTCTCTCTATCAATTTATATTGACTTTTATAGGTGGGAAACCTATTATTACTTAGTTTACCCTAAGAATGCTACTAACTGAGGTGAAGCCAAGTTGGTGCTTTGCCAACAGCGCTCATGTGCTTTGATATACTGCATAGTACATGGATTGCATTGATGGCAATATTAAAATCATTTGTATATTGATAGCAATATTAAAGGCGTTTGCTCCATCAGTCATTAGGACTCATTCAAGACACAACTATATTTAAAAATGTCATTCTTCAGGTATCTGCAAGTATTTGCAAAGAGATTCTTGCCTTTGCTCTAGCAAGTAGGATGCACTGCAGAGCATCCTCCTTTAGCATGGGTGTGGTGCACTTGCTGAAAACGTAGTATCTATCTATTTTTAGGCTGCCCACCCCTCTTGGAATGGAACTAATTCTTTGCAAACAGGATTGTACCACAGGACTGAGAGTCAGACTGAGGATTTGGGAGAGCTAGTTAAATTCTGTCTTTGCAGTATATATCTGGCATAATTGACTCTGTTGCATAAAAATTCTACATACATGTGGAGAGCTTCTTAAGTTTCCGTTCTAAACCTTGTATTGTGGAGGGGGACCCAAATGCTTCATTCCTTTCTCACGGACTGTCTTAAGACGTAAAGTTTTCCAAAGTTTTCCTATTCAAATCAAAGAACGGAATCTCCTGATTGCATTTCCGTCCTGTGTCTCAGTGCAATCTGGAATGAATAAAAAAGAGAGAAAAATTTGACACACAGTATTGAGATGCCATGCAAAGCTCTAGAGGGCAGAACAAAAGGGGAGAAAACCCAAGCATTCCAGCCATGGGAACATCTGTACAAAAGCACTTCAGCAAAAGAATTGCCAGGTGGTGGTGTGGTCCATGAGAAGACTGCTGGTCCTGGATGCAGGGCCCTAGAGCGTACTTGTGTATCTCGTAGTGACTTGGTGGATTACATCCACCACCAGGTGGTATGTTCCACCTCTGATGTTGTTGTATGCTGACCTGCCCTGGAATTCTAGGTTCTAACAAAGTATAAATTATACCTGTGATTCTCTAAATGTACATGCAGATATAACTTCTGTTTTACATATATACTAATAGCATTATTTGTAGATTGACAGTCCTCTCCATGTTTGAATGCTAGTTTTCTGAAAATGCAAGTTTTCCATTTATTCTTTGCCCTTCAGGGTAGGTTCAGTCTGAACCCCTTTATTTCTACTTGCCTCAGTTCTCTCTGATAAAACCACCTCATCTCTGAGATGCATTAACATTTTAGAACGCAGCTTTTATTTGAATTCCAAAAGTATCGTTTGCCACTGGTACTCCTGTATATAGTAAATTAAAGTCATACTCCAAGCAAGATTCCTGGCTGTAATCCTATTTTACAAGATTTTGAGGCAATTGCTACTGCCATTAACTGTAAGTTAATGTAAAAAGTACACAATTGTCATCTTGGTCATTCCATTTACTACAGCATTTTTCTGGCTTCACTGTACCCTTTGGTTGGAAGAGATGCTGCTTTTATGAATGCTGCTTTTATGAATTTTCATAAAATGCTTTTATGAAATGTTTCCTGGACTTGAATATAACACAATCACAAGCCCTAGAAGACATGAATTAAAATAGCAGATGCTATTTCCATTGAGAGGAACAATGTGTCTAGACTGACAAAATGGCATATATAGCCTAGTTCGTAAACAGTACCTTGGACAAGTAAGAGTGGTAATTTGCAAAATTGGAATTGATCTCTGAAATACAGTCTCACAGTGGAAAATCTGAGCATAGAAGCTCTGGATATACTGTATGTCATGGATAGCGCTATGTGAAGTAGTTCAGAGGAACACTTGATTGACCACAACTGGTTTTGGTGGACTAAGTATTTGAAAATTCACTTCAGCTTCAAATTGAGATGCCATGCAAAGCTTTAGAAGATTGAACAAAAAAAAATAAAATCCAAAAGTGCAACTGAAACTTTTTGGAATTTATGCAGGGTCTGAAATAATGAATGTCACATTTCCAGTTGAAAATAAGGGTTACGAAACAACAAAAAAAAGAGGAAAATTTTAATTTTTAAATTATTAATATCTTTGTTAACATAAAAACCATGACTTAATCATTTCACATATCTGTGATTTTTTTTTTTTTGAAGTTGTTTTATTTTGCCAAGAAAACAGAAGTGACTTTCATTTCTTGTTGACCAGCAACTAATGGGAAAATCAGAATTCACATTCTGGAGGCAGAACAGTGGGATGTGACTGTCAATAGGAACCGTTTTGTAATATTCAAAATCACCTTTAACAACATCATGCTGTTTGATATTTTACCAAAACAAAATCAAATGTAAAGTGTGTTTGAGTCTCTACAATCATACATAATTCAAAAGAGGTTCCTTGATAGAACTTCTGCTAATGTTTTAAATCCCGCTTCTGTGCTTCTCTCTGATCCTGTAAAGAATGAAAGGAAAAATAGCTATCTACCATCACTGAATACTGTTATACAGGCAAACAGTAATTCCTGTGTACCTTCTAGATAGGAGAGAGATTATAATCCTCTTAAGGCTAGCTTTGTGGGATCCATTTGTTTGCTGTTTGTTACACAGACGGTAGCAACAGAATGTCAGTTTTCAAAAAAGAAGCCCTGAAGCCTGGTTGTGTGATGTTATCAAACATGTAACCTAAATAATGTTTAATTGACAGAGCAGATTGTTTATTTTCAAATTATTGCACTAAATTGCAGTGCTTAAAATGCGGTTAGGCTTTGCTGAGCTTTACCAGCCTATCAGCAGCTGGAGAATCATATGTTTTTCTGCAATAATAGGCAGATGTAAAAATTAACTGTGGCAAAGTAGCCTGAAACTTCTTGTTCTAATATAGTGAATGACTGAGTCCCCAGCTCCAAATGGTTTTTTTGCATTGATCACTTTTAAATCAATGAGCCACAGCCCAGATTTGGGTCATAGATTTAGCTTTTTAAAAGATCTTTTATTAGAGTTTTATATATCAGATAGTGAACGAGAACTTGTGAAGAACTTGCACAAATCCCATGGATGTAGGAGCACCTCAGTTCTTTGATCAGCAGTGAGCAGACAGTCATTAGAAGGTATTTATCAATATAGAGCAGTTTTTCTGGATTCATGCACTTTAACTTCATGTCTCCTGGCTTGTGGAAAGAGTAGAAGGTGTGTGCGTTACGTTCTCACCCACTAACAAAACTTTCTGGAAATCCTTATTCCCTGGTAGAAGAAAGTCAGACTTCGAAACAATTGTTCTCTGATAAGCATAAATCCAAGGCGAGACTCAAATGCCTAATGTTAAGCACCAATGTGCATTTATGTAGTCACCAGTCCTGCAAGCATACCAGAGATCAGAGGAGCTTCTCCCTAGCACAGTTATGTCTCTAAAACTGTCAGGTACAGGACAAAGAGACCCAGTCCCCTAACAAGTTGTAACTGATAGATGTACTGAAAACGGGACACGTGGGTGGACAGTTTAGCTCAGTTGTGGGTGCAAGTCAGGGGGAGTTGATTTGTTTAGTGTGGTTGTAAGAAAGGCTGAATATTGAATTGCATATGATGTAGGTAGCTATAGATAGTAAAGTGCAAAACCTGACCTCGTTCTGTAGATCCTATGTCTTTCATTAATATGTAGTTAATATTCTTAATAACTTTTACCTATATTTAATTTGCCAGTAGTACTTACTATTTAGGTGACACATTATAACAGCATTTCTATCTAGATACTAAATAATTTTCTGTGTTCTACTTCCTGTTGCTTTATCTCAGTGTAACATAAAGATTTTCAAGGGTATCTGTCCATACATATATTTTTATTTTAATAGTAACACTCTGTGTTGAAACTCATAATAATTTTAAATCAGTCCCTTATAACTTGACTTCCATGATTGCTCTGTCATTTCAATCCTATTTGTGCCTACCCTGTGCTCATTCTTATTTTCAGCGTTCTTACCACCTATCATCTGCTCACAAATCTTTTTTAAAAATTCCATCAGAAAAACAAACTATTATGCATGCTAAAATAAAACATAATCTCCACACAAACCGTCCCCTTTCTCCCCACACCTCTGAAATATTTTTACCAGATGTGCTTGGCTGAAGGGCCAAACACAGTAGATGCTGATCACATGGTCACAGCTGGAATTAACGTAAAAATCTCTATTCAGTGGAAATTACCATCTTGTTTTATTTTTCTTCAGCAACAAAATGGTAACATAGATGACATCTGTCTTTCCAGCTGTTCCTTGTGCTCGAAGAACCACTCCTCTCTCAGAAATTAACCAATCATCCTCTTAAAACTGAGAAGCCAGAAAAATAAGGCAAAGAATAGAAGTAAACTGATGCGGGAATAGATATAAAAATAATCCAAAAAGGGTCATTTGATAAGGATGCTACATTTCCATGTTTTGCGTTAGTTTCCACATGTTGAAATAAATCCCAAAGCACTTCACAGATTTCACGATTTGATTATAATATATGTAAAATAAAAGAAAATAAAATTGCTGTGATAAAATAGTAGAACCATTCATCAGAAACTTTTGAGTATCTCTTCTGCCCTCTGCTTACCAGTTGATCTGCAGTAATATATTTATAACTTTCTCAATAGTTCAATATTCAGTAAGAGCAGCCATTAAGAGTATCTCAAACATTCCTCTCCTAATTTCCACTCAATTTTGCACTTCTGCACCACAGTACAGTAGCCTATGCTATATAACTTTTATGTAATATTTGATCTTGAACAAGTGAAGGCTCCATATCTGATGGCTTTCCCTTTCATACAAGGTTTCTTTGTGCTCCTGTTCGGTGTCCTTTTTATCATGTTGTGGAAAGACTGGGCCATAAATATGCACCTATGCTTTAGAAATAAAGACCAGTGCTCTTTTATTTAGAAGAAACTGCATAGAGTTTGGTGATGAATGTCTCTGGTTGGAGGAATGTGTTCTCCTGTAGGTTTCTGTAGCACGTGACTGGGTATTTAAAAAGAATTGTGGTTTCAAAAGGAAATATATTCTACATTCATTTGTGACATGAATTGGTAATCAGGTAAAATTTCTGCAGTACACCCTAATAATTACAGCAAGAGTGTGAAGCTCTAGGTCTTTTCTAAACTGTGGCATCCCTTGGATTTTATTCTTAAGCCCCACTGGCCTCTTAACAAAATAATTTATGTCCTCTGAGGTGTCAAAATTTTCAAAAGCATTTGGTGTGCCTCCTCAGAGCATGTGCAAAGGCCTATAAGAAAGCCCTTTTCAAACTCCACCAAAGACACAAATGGATGGATGTTTGTGTATGTTCTTATCTATATCTATCTGTCCATGTATCTACATAATATGTATTTTCCAAGGTAGTGTAGAGGATTCATATGCTTTGTCCTTTAAGAGACAGGATCCTTTCACTTCTGCAGCTGTTAGTTCCACTGTCCAGCACATTCACTTTCCAAATGGGAAAAAGCAAGGTGTTCCTTTCGCAAAAAACATTTGGTTTTGTACAGTACAAAATATTGCTAATGTTTAGGCCAGCAATTTCAATTGCTGTATTTGAAATATTCATATTTATCTTGTACATAACAAGTAACACGGATTCTGAACATACTGCTTTTTTTTCTCCACCTTTTAGGTTGGTTTGGTTTTCTGTTGTGGTGGGTTTTGAGTTTTGTTGGTTGGTTTCAGGTTGGGTTTTTTTTTTTCTTTTTTTTTGTGATTGCCACAAATTCTTTAGAAGAAGAGGCTTCGATTTAACCTGTTTGACTTAAATTATATTCATATTTGGCAAAACAAAGAGAAGAATAAATGTTAATCATTGAAGAGTGTTTGCGTTACCTGGATTTCCATTACAAGCCAAAGTATAGGGCAATTACCAGTTTCTATATATAGTTATTTGTGGGAGTCTGCTGGCAAGAAGAAGAAAAGATTTGGTTTGACTTGGAATCCAGTCATGTCTCAGGCAAGCCCCTAATTTTAAACAAAACACTTCTGTTTGCCTAGAGCTTTGCCGTAGATATTTCATATCGATAGCTGATTTCTTTTTGTCCTTTTTCAGTTTCAAAGTGTCAATAACGACGATGTGAATAAAAGGAAATTTAGTGTATTCCCAAGCTACTTTATTGTCCATAGACAATTGGGAATTTTGTGCATTGCTGTGTAAGCAAATCACTTTCAATGTGTCTTTCCAAACACAAATATTTACAGGCACAGATGGGGAGGGTGAGAAGGGGAGATAGTAACCGATCTATGGTCCTGGTATAGGAGAGTCAAATAGGACAATGTGTTCTATTGCAGACTCACTCAAATGAAATGCTAGTTGATCTTTCTCTCGACTGAGCCAGGGTATCTTTAAAAAAAATCTCTTGTTCCAGAATAGGCACAGTGTTCAGTAGTTTCCTGTGCTGGGCAAATTGTTCCACACTGAAACTGCACATATCAAATAGGTATGCTGCTACAGTAGAAAGGACTCAAATGTTGCTTAAACTTGCTAATATATACACTTGGTTTTTTTCTTTTTTTTTTCTTTTTTTTTTTTTCTTGTAATGTCTAATTCTGCTTCTTGTTTCTGAATGCTGTTTGGGATTGCATTTCTGTGTTGGTGTTTTGCTTGCTGTTTTATTTTCAGATGTCATTTTTCCAAGAGCCTGCAGTTCTTGCCAAATAGCAGAATATTGATTTTTTTTTTTTTGTTTTGGCAAAATTCCAAATAATGATGATGAGATTAATTCAAAGTTGTCTCTAGTCCTAGGAAGATGTGGCCTTTTTCTAGAGGTTTTGCTTTGCTTTTTCGATTTCCATCTGAAAAAATATGGCTGTATTTACTTCTGTCTCTGTGACCTTATGGCTGACCACTCTCCTTTTGGCAAAGTAGAAGTTTCAATAACACAACAGAAAATGTTCTGTCCCAGAGATATTTAATGCCTATTTTAAAGACTGAGACTTAATTGAAAAAGCAGTAAGATTTGGGACAGATTCTGCAACGGCTAATACATTTTCCAGAGTGAATTCCAAAAGTAAATTAACTGAAATAAAAATGTTGACTCAAGGAGTAGGATGTTTCTCAATGTGAGTAAGAAGGGCTATCCCACTTTTAGTTACTTTCTATAAATGGCTGTACTGTAATTATAGCATGTGTTAAGTTAGAGGCTTGGCTGGATAGGAATATTTATAAAAGCTGACATTTCAGTAAATTGACCTGGTTTACAAGATTATAAAGGAACAGCAAGAAATAAGGAAAAACCACCTGACATGGCAAGCATGTTAAAACAAATCAAACAAGAAGTTCTGATTTGTGAGCCCACGAGTACTCTCATATAGTCAATGGAGAAAACAAATCAAATGCTTGTAAATGCTGTTTAAGGGCTTACACACAACTTGACTTGATTAGAAAACTAAATATTTAATTATTTGTGGTTTTGATTTTATGAACGTTGCTTTCCTTTACTTGTGCTCTCAAGATGTTTGACGTCTGGTGAGAAAAATAGTGGATAGTGTTTCCATGTGTGGTGCCCATACAGCAGATTTTGATCCTCATGCTATGCTCACATAGCCGTCTTCATGCTGGAGTGCCATCGGTGTTCATGGGAGTTTCTTAATGAAGAATACAGAAACTGAAATCTGAGATTAGAATTTGGCTTGAGAGTTCAATTCAGGTTCCTCCCTTCAGCCAGTATGATGCCATCATCATTTTGGTCCCCTGCTGCTTTTAAACAATGTAGGCTTAAAACAAACCCAGATTCCAGTGCCGTCCTGTCAGTGTGACCACATTTGGAAGGTTCCTGTTAGCATTTTATTTCTTTCTTGTGCTCTCCCTTTTTTTCCTTTTTTCTTTTTTTAATAGTTTAAATTGCACATGGGCTTGGTGGTAAGATTGTCAACAAGATTTTTAAGACCCATTTGCTATTGCAAGATGAATGGGTGTATTTGATACATTCAGAGCAATCAGACATGCCAAGCAAATGGCAAAAAAGTTAAGAGAAACTAAAACGGTTGGTGAGACAGACTTCCTGTGCCTTTGATTATCAGGTCCAGAGCTGTGCCACCGTGAGGAAAACATGTGCATCCTAATTGCCGTTTGTCTCTTCCAAAACCAAGCTCTCACTGAGGAGTAAAGAGATCCTTCTCCTACACAGAGTGCACTGTGACTTTCTTTAAAACTGTCATGTCTTAAAGCTTTACAGTAACAGAGGCTTTGTTCTTGTAATGCTTGCAATGTGGGTGGCAAGGCAAAGTCAAGAGTGGTCTAAGGCTGTGGCATGGGCTCTGAGTCTAAAACTGAGAGAACTATTAAAAAAAAAAAAAAGCAAAGAAAAAATGTGGTTGTATAATAGGAGCCTGGTGCTGTTGAAGAGAAAATTCTTCCACTGGAAGAGCAGGACACTGACTCGAAGGTCTTGGTGGGTCTGCCCCGCAGCCCATTGGACGGAGCAGAGCAGCATGGGGAGACTGCTTAGAAAGGACCTGCATGTGAGAGAAGTTGTTTGGAGTGTGCAGCTACCAAGAAAAAATGTTTCCTCAGGCATTTCGGTTTCTTCCTGGTGTTGATAAAGACAAGAATCCTTGATCCTCTCCTTCCAAGAAGTTACTGGTTTTGCTTTCACTAACTCCTGTTTTTCTGCATAAATACAATGCATCAATCACTGTGACTTTGATACTGTTTTAATTAAGAATGAGTTTTAAGCTTCCATTTGGTCCTGTACACTTCAGTAACACTTACAGGTATGAATATTAGACAAAGTTAAAATCTTTTGTATTTGTGCAGGAGATATCCTTGTACAAGAGGAATTCATAAAGATACAATTTTGAATCTGCTTGGTACTGAACACGCCATTGATTTCCCCTAAATCCACGAGCTTCTGTGTTTCTCTGGAACAAAATGGCTAAATAACCCAGCGCAGTAAGTCACACACTCAGGCGAAAGGCTGTAGCTATTGCTGTATGGATCCTCAAGTCCTGAAATGAGCTTAGGGACACAAAAAGCCATTCATATTACAAATTACCCTTTGCTTTTGAACTGTAAATTATCTTTATTATTAGGCTGGCCATGGTACTGCAATTATTAGGTGCCCTGTGTCTAAAGGTTTGAGCAATTAGAAGTCGGGGGTGACAGTCTCATGATACAGAGTGATAAAATATGTCCAGTCAAGACAAAGAGATGGTCTATATTCGTGTCTTCAGCATGTATCACAGGGAGCCTGGAAGCTGTGCTGCTCTTAAACATTTCAATTAGCCCTGACATGGCCACTGTGAGCCCACAGATTATCTCTGTGTTGCTGTTAAGTTTTTATGAGGCTTCCCCTCAGATTACCCATTTTCACAGCAATCTATAAATCTGAAACTGCAACATCTGATTAATTCTCCCAGAAGAGAACAGTGAAGATCCAGATTTTTTCATTAATGAAGTTTGTGTTGTTCTGAAGTCTCATATATTTCAGCCATTGTTTTGCAGTTTTTTCCCATTCTAATCTCTTTCCTTAGGTACCAAGGGAGGCAGGAGTTTCAAAATCACCCACTTCTTCTGACCTAGCAAATTAGACTGACTTTTCTTGTAGCACCATTTTGCAAGCTGATGGCCATTCTTTGTTGTTTTCAGAGTGAACAAAGCTGTAGTGTACCATTATTATTTCCTCATTACAAACAATTGCTTGGCATCACTTTGCTATTGAGTATTGTGCAGTCTTTCTTTTATACACCATATTCCAAATTAAATGTCATGTGGCTTTGCATATTTTTGAGCTTTGAGATCAAATGAACCCAAAAATGTAAAATGAAACGGAGCTGAATCTGCTACATATTTCCTGCTGTCAGATGGAAAATCTGAGAAACAAATACGCCTTCACCCTTCACAGATAGGGAAGCTGAGGCACAGATGTCTATTTAAAGGTATCCTGGTGGCAGACGGAGAAGATTTCTCTCTAAATGTTTGTCTTATCTGGTGGAGAAAGCTGGATGATATTCATGTGGTATTTTCTTCAACAAAGCAATTCTTTCACTGTAGTATTAGGTAAATTAGCTGAGTGATAAAAAGGCAGATAAGAATCCAGATGTCATGTGTAGCAATATCCTTTCAAATAGCTGTGAGCCCTTGAAGTAAAGCTTCCAGGGTTCTGTGTCATAAAGGCCTCCAAAAAGGTGTCGGAAGAGCAATGAGATTTGTATGTTTGCGTCTATAATTCTCATGTAAAGATCAAAAGACACACGGGCTACATAACTTCAGCCCATGAAAAGTATTTTATCAGGATTTTTAAAAGGTTTTTTTATAATGTGGCAATACCATAGCAATGGTGTTTAAATTCCTGTTGTTCAGAATACTGTTAAAGGAAGGGGCACTGTCCTCCGGCTACCCTTTGCTGGCCTTAATCTGGGGCCACCACTTCCTGAATTACCCAAATCAATAAGCTTAGAGGGCAGTTCAACTAGGTCTGTTTTAGCCATTTTAGACTTGCCATCCTTTGTCCATTCAGTGGATACTGTACTTCCTTGCCTGGAGCAGGGCAAGATTTGCTTTTGTTTTACCCCCTCTGTGGCATTCTACCAACAACATATACAGGAATGCTCTCGAAGCACTAGCTCAATGAAACAGGTCAAACTGATCAAACAGATCACTGATGAGCCTCTAGAAAGGAAGCATTGAAAATCCAGGAAGAGTGCTATCTAGGACAACGGTCTGTGAAAGACCTTTTTGGTTCTATATAAAAAGTTGCAAACCTGTGGCCAAAGGGAACAACTCATCTTCGTCTTTTTGTTAGCATCAACTCTGCATCCTTATACTTTCATGTTCTCCATGTGGATTTCCACTAACATCTATCTTGAGACAATTGAGATTGTACTCTGCCAGAATATTAAACACATCTTGAGATGCAAGAGCAATGGAGATGAACACTAGTGCAACTCAAGCAAAAAAAAAGTCAGATTTACTGCATTTGTGAACAACCTGATAATATATTAAATGTAGACATTTTTGTGACCATTTTGATAAGCTTTGCTTATAATTTATAAGGAAGAAAAGAGCATATTCAGTTCCAATCATGTAGACTTTATAGGAATCTGATGTTTTCCTTGCCTTTAGTATTCTGTGAAACAGTGTGGATGAATATAGGTGTTTCCTTCACATGTGTTGTATGTAATTAGGGATTTGAGTTTCTTTTTGGGTTATATATGTTTATATAGAGGATATTTACTATATTACTGTATTCAGCAGTGGAGAGCCTGAAGGAGCCTGCCATGCTTTTTCAACCATGTTATGCATATTGGTAGGAATGCCTGTCATCTCACATCTCATACCAAATCTACAACTCCTTCATTTAAATTCTGCTTCCATTTGTTGTTCCTTCATATTCCTTAAGTATTATACTTTGTAGAAATCCGTACTACTAATGCATGGATTTTGAAACTGTGTTTGCTTTTGATTGATTGTTTGGAAATATGTTGACTGATCAGCTGCATAAAACCCCTGGTGGCAATGCTGTCTAGTAGTTTTATCATAGCTGTCCCCATGCATATCAGGCTTTCTTAAACAAAACAATTAATTGTAAATCACAGAAATAAAGTTTGTGTTTTTTAGTCCAACTGTCTTTTCCAGTAATGAACACTATCCCTCCCACCTGCATTTTGCTTTTTCAACAAAGGTTTTAGTGGTAATAAACTCTGCCTCTTCTTCCCTGTCTCGGTTTATTTTAGAAAGGTATTTCTCATTGAGGCTCTTCTTTTTCTTGCCTGCAGTGATACAAGCTGTCAGTCATCAAATTTCTAGCAGTGATACCAATGGAGTCATTGAAATTTTGGTGGTTCCAATTTTTTAAAACTTTTCTGCTACTCAGATGCTGCCCCTCAGCAGATGCCTATGATAGGACAGTTGATTTCCTTTTCTTTTGTAATGTAAAGGGAATGCAAGAACAGATGCATGTGCCAGCACAAGAAGCCTTTGTTCCTCGTATTACTCACCTCTGCTATGAGCGCCAACATTAGGGAAAACTCAAGGGATTCCTATGACCGCTCTTTGGCAGCAAGGATCATTCACCTGACTAACGGATGTGGGTTATATACCCAAATAAACTAGCAACTGCATTGTTACAGCCGCAGAACCACGCTGTTTTACAGGGCCATTAGGTATCAAAGCTGTACTTTTAGGCTAGTGAATCAATAGATGTTACAGAGGGGAGAGCCGCTGCATTTTTGTTAGGCCTGGATGCCCATGTCTATGTTCCCTTCCCAGAAGGGATGTACATGTTGAAAGTAGTCTGTCTTCAAGCTAGCCGACTGCAGGATGTAAATATGGGCATGTGAATGTTCATCTTTCATATCAACTACTCAACAGGCATAATGGGAGTATACTCAGTATACAGAATTTAGAATATGAAACGTGTATCAGTATATTCTGATGCATGAACATTTTCTGCATAACCCATCTTTTCCTTGTTCCTCAGCCTTCCTTAACTATAACTGTACCTCTCTCCTCCGTGTCCAACAGAGCCCAATTCCCTTATCAGTCTCTTCCATGTTGGCATCCCCCTCTGCAGATTCTACAAGCCATTTCTCTCAAATTGCCTAATAGATTAACATAATTAAGTTAAATCACAGGAATTGTTTCCAGTCTATATTTATCTTCAAGTTTTCTGCTTCTGCTTCAGGTGTGTAGATATTCTTACATGCCTGAAAGCTTATCCATTTTTCCCCAAATACAACAGTTGGTCTAGTGAGATATGTTCCTCTTCTCTGCAAATTTTGCCTCTCCTTAAGACATCTGAGATTCTTTTTCTCAAATTGAGGATCATGTCAGACTGCTCTGTGAGAGCAGTAAGTGTTTTGTGACCATGATCATCTCAGCAGATCAGTGCTGCCTCGACTCTAGAAATGTATGCATTGTGAATATCACTGTTAGAAAAGTCATCCTTTGATAAAGAGACAGAAAAACAGCTCAGCTCATGCAGGGGATGGAAGGGGGATCTGCATCGTTAAACTGATTAGAATGCTCCAGAGGGTCCTGGGTTTTGTGGAGGACTTAACATGGCCCTTCTAAAAGGGTTAGTGAGTTCCTCTGTCCCTTCCTCATTACTGTTTAATTCAACAAATCTTTTTTTCTTTTCCTCTTTATTTCTTTATCCCTCACAATCCATTGCTCCTTTCCCCTGCCAGCTGGCTCCCTCAGCTGCTCCATTGATCTCTCAGCCACTCTGGCACTCCTGATATCAGACACAGTGGGAGGCAGAGTAGCTCAGAGATCAGCAGACAGGCAGACAGACCAATATAGGAGTGAATCCCAGAGCCCCAGCAAAAAACCCTGAATTTGTTCTTTTGCTCGCTCTCTCTCCCGTAGCAACCCTTTTTGAAATGGTAGATTGGCATTCAAGAGTCTGATGCTTTTAGAAATAGCTCTAATGTTTCACCTACTTTCTGCAGTTGTTTCTGCAGGGTTAGAGTTCTGACTAAGCTATGAAAACCACACATCGTATTGTCATGAGTGAGTATCCCTGATTCTGTTACCGGTCTTAGACAGTTACTCTGTACACTTCTGAATGCCGTGTCACTGCAGGATCAGAGCTCGTGAAATGTAATACTTTTAATTTGAGAGGTACTTAAGAATCAGTATAGGGTAGAGCAGGAAGGTTGTGAGAAGAGATTTTGAAGATGGTCATGATTAATTATATCTCCTTTTTTCCATTTTTGTCGGCTGATTGTTGTTTGTGCTGTGTAAAACAAATGGCATGGCAAGAATGAATTCAGACATGTCAGACTGATTTTACATAACTGTATACACTGTCCATCCCCTAGAACGTGGAAGGAAAAGGTGGCAGAGACAAGCTGCAGCAATTTAGCAGGTATAACTGTATTCATTTCTAGTGTAATTTATGGCTAGCTACTGCAGGTCCACGTTCATGATAAAGATCAGGATGTCAGTAACTCTTGTTTTGACAGCTCTCAAGAGCAGCAGCTGAATTTATTTTTAAATTTTGACTCTAATGTACAGTGGCACTGGAGGTGCACTGCAGTGACTATTCATTGAAAGTAGGTCTAGTAAGCATGGCCCAAAGCTTTTATAGCCAGTGATTACTTCAGTTGCCCCGAAGTACCAGTCCACATTCTCTCTCCTCTCGCCCTCTCTCTCTCTGTCCTTCCCCCATGCCTACACCAGGTTGTTGGAGACAAACTGGATAAGCCACTTTATTCAGTAAAGAAACTGGAAGTAATGAAAGATCATTTGTTATATGACATATCCTAGTTTACACTAAAACTAGGTGTAATAGTGTTATTGTTCTTATTCACAGATCTTCCTGTGAAGTTTTACAAGGATTATTTTTATCATTACCATTCTATCCAGATGCAGAACCTTGCTCAAGTCCACCCAGCAGATCTCTGGCAGAATCAGAAATATCCGAGTCATCATTCTGTGCTCTGTGCATTGGTGAGAAAACTGTGAGCCAAAGAACTCCAGGCTTTGGAAGTTCAAAATCTGAATGCGGATGAAAATTTTGCATGTGATTCCTTTTCCTTTTTCAGTGCGGGCGGAGTTGGGCAGATCTTAAAACACCCATCTAGGTCATCAACATCTCAATATAAGGATTTCACTGATTTATTTTCTGAATAAAGATATCCTCAGAGCGGCAAAAAGAGAGTGCCATTAGAGTAAGCCACTTATTCATAAAGAGCTGTAGGAATGGGGTATGCTAAAGGGGAGGAGAGTAGTAGTACGCAGTTATAAATGGGCTTAAAATAATTATGAATATTGTGTAAGTGGTATTGGTAACAGCTTAAGTATATTTCCATAGGTGTTTCTTTATATTTACATATTAATTAGTGGATACCTAAGATGATATGTTACTAGAATGTCTGTGTTGTTCATGTTTTATTGACAGACTGTTGTATCCAAAAAAAGTTGCCAGACATTGTGGAAAATTAATTTGCATGGGATTAGTAGAATGCAGAATATCTTATTTTGCCAAAAGTTTTATTCTTCGCAACCCTGCAACTGTTAGCCATGTAGAGCCGGAGCAATCCTGCAACTGATGTGCAGAAATACCTCTTGTTCCCTAGTAGTTATGGGCCCTCCTCCTCTCCACTTGCAAAGGAAGTTCTGCAATCTCTGTATGCTGTATAGGCAAATCTCTTTTGAAATCTTCTCTTGGGGTACTTGCAGTGTTCAGATAGAGTAGATGAGTCAGTAACCTAAATGCCAAAGTTTACATGAGTATCACAGTGTTTTGAGACTTTTCTTCCATGCCTGTCTGTATTGTACACCTTTCCCAAACACAGATTGTACCCAGCTGCTTCGCCATTCTTCTGCTCATAGTTCCTCTCAGCAAACAACCCTGATTTTTGCGAACTACAGACGCATCTGCTTCCTAATGTGCAGTCTCCCTGTGCAAGAGGCTGCTGCATGAGGTGTGTCAGACAGAGTGGAAGATGAGTGGATGGCCTCTTGGAAGCTGCCTTCCTGGCTCCCCTCACTTAGAAATTGTGCCTGCCTCTTGCTAGGTCCTACTCACTTCTGTGCCCCTGTGGATATCCCCATCTATTTCATGTAAGCACCTGAATCTCAAAATGAAATGCAGTTCATGTAATGTTAAAGTTGCAATGGGAGGTTTTCCCGGAAGGTGGTTATACTTTCAAAAATTAGCGTCTATTTATAAGCAGTGTTTGCAGGCTTCCTGTTTTTCTTGGATTCATCTGCTATTTGTTTAAAGAGATAGAAATAGGATCATAAAATTTACCCTAATCTCTGATCTCGGCAAGCTTCAAGGCATCTTCAGATGGGGATTTCTACTGATGATGGGTGACAGCTTAAACTGTCCACCTATTTGTTGAATCTAAAGACATGGAAAATTCTGATCCTCTAAAATAATGCTTTGAAATTTCCTTAGAATCCTGTATTGTAAAACCAGAGCTATAGAGAGGATTTTTCAAAATATAATCTAACGCAGATGCTTTTTTGAAATCTATGCCAATTTGAAACTTTTGACCCCAAATATCTTCAGGAGATCAGTTTTTGAGGGAAATGAAGATAAAACCTGAGTGTACATTTTAAAAAAAACCTTTTTTTTTTTTTTAAATCTGTGAGAGTAAAGGTGTGAAGTTTCAGAGATAAAGATCAATACAGATTATTTCCTGTGAGCCAGAGAAACTGAATTGTCTAAGTTAGAATCCAGAAATCCTAACCTAAATTTTTTTAGGAACTTTAAAAAAAAAACAACAAATCAACAAATTGCTTCAGCATTAATTCTGCAATGAGAGGAAGAATGGTTTGGAGAATATAATCTCCTCAAACTAGTAGGATATTAAGACGGAAAAAAGTTGAGGGGCTGATCATACATACAGTAACTATTTTGTGTAACAATGTCATTCTGAAACCATAACAAAATAAATTAATAAGCATAAAGAGGTGGTTGGGTTTTGGGGGGCTTGTTTTTTTTTGTTTGTTCATATTTGTCTTTATTCCCTTTTTAACTGAAATACAGTATATTTTCTATTGCTTGGCACATAGGATATCTACAAAAATGTCGCTTTGAAATCCAAGTAGTATGCTCTAGATATCTATGAGAACAAGTGATGGAGCAAACATGATGGTGATCTTCACTCAGCTTTCAGAGTGTGGTCTGCTTTTGCAACCTTAGTCCGAGTAACACAGCTGCAAAACACAAGTGCTCTGAAGGGACAGGGATGATGGTTTGTTTTACAGTCTTTTAGTTTATTTAGCAAACTAAAATAACAGTTGCTTTGTAGTCAACTTTGCTGGACAGATAAACAATGGTGACAATTTCATATGATGTATATAGACAGAAGAGGTTAGCTGCAACCCCTGAGTGATGGAGCTTGTCATATTCCCTTCTCCAGTAATGCACAAGGTTAGAAATCAATGTCTTAATCATGGGCAGCTCTGGGCAATTCAGATATATCACACACAAACAGGCTTCTAATTACATTTAAGAAATACATATCATACATATATAAACTGACATAAATATCAGAGTGGTGTTGCTAGCTGTCAAAATGGATAAGTATAATTCCCTCAGTGGCCCTTGACAGGTTCAATACCTGCTACGGAGGTGCTATGAACAGCATTATACGGCTGATTGAGTTATGACAGCTCTAACCCAACAGGGAAGCGAGGCAGGAAGGAATAGCCTGGGCTGCAGACAAATGATGATAAAGTGATCACTTTAAAGAACAATCTCCATAATATTTCATGCTCGCTGCATGGTGTAAAGGCAGCCTTGACTGCGGGGCTAACTGCTCTATCAATTGATTTGATTCACTGCTGCAGCTACTCCCAGTCATAATATTTCAAATAAATGGTACCATGGATAGAAATAATATCTGCATCAATATTAACCCTGAAAGGACTAATGGACACAAGCTATAATTTCCTGGACACCCTAATAATGCATTTTGACTGGGCTTGGCATGGGATGATTTTTCTTTTTCTTTTTTTCCTCTTCTTTTTTTTTTAAATAAAAACAGTGTATTGTTTACTTAAACTTTCCTTTTATGGCCATGAAGAAGCTCTGCAGCTCAGGCCTCATTCACAGCTTCAAGTCTAATTTTAAAGGAAATTATGCTAAATGTTATTTTCAAGTGTTTGTTTATACTGAATATCTTGTATAAAATTGCATTAAATATCTGAGAGGAAAGACATGATAAGCATTTTTTGGATGTATGTATTATATATCATTTATGTGTGCATGTGGTTTTATTGCTCAAATTATTTACTAAGATGCATTTAAAACAAACAGAAAGGAGCTTAAAATTAATTATAAATGAGAATGGAGTCAACAAAGTATTTTCTGAAAACACAAGGAACCAGTAAATTCTAATGATTATACAGGATGTTAGGAGTTTTTTTCCTTTAGAAATAATAATCAGTACTGTATGAGACAGGCTTAACATGTAAGAAGTACAAGTGAATTTATGGGTTCATAATCTTAAATCAAACCTGATTTCTATTTTCCATGCAGTTTTTCACATGCTCTGTAACATAATGGATGTTTATTCTGTTCTTTCATTCATAACACCCTGTTGACATTTAAGTCTCTTTTAAAGATCTGCTGTGCTTATTGTGAATCAAGTTGACACGTATAAATTGTATAATTTTATTATTGTTATTCTTTTTCCACTGCTCTCTGACTACTTGACTATCTTTGGATTGTGCGTTTTTAAGGTCAGAGCCAAGTATTCAGAAACTGTTTAAAGAAATGTTATTAATGCATGTTAATAAGTAGTCTGAATGGGTTGAGAGAACTCTTTCTCTGATTATTAGTTTGGATCTGCATAAAGATTGTCCTTATCAGACTCTCTGTTTTTTCTTATTTGTCCCTTAAACATTTACTATAAATCAGAGTGGGAGATAGGTTTGAATCTCATGAGACTTGTTTATATTTAAGGCTTAAGCAGAGGTATTTTATGAACAGTCCTTAGTGAATGCTCCAACTGCAACACTTCACCAACCTCTGAAGTGGTCTTTGACAGGCTTCAAAGGACTTCAATTTATAGTTTTCCGAAAGATCGGGGGAATATTTGTGTTTCTTAGGATGCAGAATAAAACCTGAGGGTTCCAACTGGGTTTGGAAGGCTGGCTTGAGTCTAAAATTGAACATGAAAATTGTGGAAGGTTGGCATTGACCTAACTTCGCTATTCCTACAAGTCTAATATACCACAAAAGCACAGTGTTTTCCTTCATTCTAGACCTGAGTAAACAGGCAAGTTCTGTCATGTTTGCTGCTTGCTAGCATGCTCACCTACAGATCAATATCAGATTTTACCAGAAATGAAAGCACATGGCTTTCATAATGTATTTTTTGTTCTGCATTTTATTTGGAGCCTATGCCAACAGGTCACCTTTATGTTATTACTACTCGCTCACTACTCAAAATCCTGCTGGAGTTCATATTTTCCCAAGAAAAATTGAAACCACCTCTTTGTCTTCCCTGTTTGCTTTCTCTCTCCTTCCTGAAAAATTTTCTTCCTCCTCTCTCACAGTGCATGATGGTTGTTTTGTTTCTCCATTTCAGTCCATTTCCTCTAACTTCATCCCCATCTGGTGACCTTTTTATACTTGCTGTTAGTCTGACCATATCTTTCTCATGTATCTCTATAGTGGGTTAACCCTTCATCATACAAACACAATTTAACTTTGTCTATCCAAAAAATGTTCTTGGCCTCTTTTCTAGCACTTCTACTCATTGTTTTCCTTCTCTGTTTTTGCTCTAAATTTGCTGAACTGCTTTCTAATTACGTTCTCCTCTAAATCAATTTCAATCTTTGTCATTTGATTCCAATGAGTCTGTCCTTAGAGAATCATAGAATAGTTTGGGTTGGAAGGAACCTTTAAAGGTCATCTAGTCCATCCCCCCTGCAATGAGCAGGGAGATTGCACTAGGTCTTCATCTTCCTATGTGTATCCTTTGCTTGCACTTTGGTATTCTTTCTGTATGTTATCTCCGAGAGATAGAGATAGTCCACAAATACAAAGTCGACAACTATCCCTAGTCAGTAACCTCACAGACTTACTTCTCCCTTCTTTGAAGTATAATATTGGCCTGTCACCATTTAATGTTTCTCCGTGGATGTTCAATGTATCACAGTTGAAGTAGAGCTTTAAACTTTTGCTGACAGCAGTTTACAACAACCAAACTTCTTTTCAGCATATCTGTTGTTGACTGCAGTGTCCAACATCCCGGTCCTGTCACTTACTGTCACCATCCCTTAGCCCAATATTTGATGTCCAGGCCATGTCTTGGTCTTGTTGATTATTTTGGAAAACCATTTCTGAAAGAGAGTCTGTCCTGTCCCATCTGCAGCATAAAGTCTTTTCCAAATTCTCACCATCCTCTGTTATTGCACACTAAACTTTGCTTGAAATAAGTATTGCTTCACTTGCACATGATCAGAAACCTTTCTCAAAGCCCACTTACCTAGACTATTTCTTTCCTCCTCCCTTGTTTTTCTTCCATTAGCTTCATCACACTCATAGTAAAATACTTGTTTTCATGTTCACTCTTTCTTTTCCCATTATCTATCATCCTCCTCTCAATATCAAGGCATCATATGCCTCACCAATCTTGATAAATGATGAGTGACCAGTCTCCACCTCCCACTTGTTACTTCTTCTATGAGCATTTTTCTTGTGTCAGTCTTCCTTATGCTTACAAGGAGCTTGCCATGAACATTTGCAAAGGTAATTCATTATTGTCTTTCAAAGCCCTACTAAAATTTCTCTTTGGCTATAGGTCCAAAAATTCATGATCAAGCTCCCAACTTGAAATCTTGCCAAAGTCAACTTTACTATATATATTTTATTTCTTGTCTTTCTCAATATTGTTTTTGGTTTATTCCTTTTGTATTCTCCAATCTGTCTGTATCTTTTTTATACTTAGGTGATAAGTTATTTGGAGTGAAGACTGTCTTTTTCAGTGCTTGCACAGTACCAAACACAATAGCACTGTAGCAATGCAAGTAATTAAGATAATAACAATAATAATATTAAAGGTAACTTCTACACCAGAAATAGCTGTGAGACAGTCTCATGTAATTAATACAGACAAACTAAATGAGCAAAAAAAAAAAAAAAGGAATTTATTTCTTTTCAAATATTAATTATTTAGGGGATCTAACTTCCACAATAGAGTCTGAGACTTAATACCAGTTTCAGATGTGACAACACAAAACACAGCTTCTGGACTGGACTAGCAATGTGCTTTTTAAGACTGATAAATTGTGGAGTTGCATCCTTTTTCCAGCTAATGTAGATGAAATGTAAATACATGATGATAACTGAAATGCATCCCTTTACAGTATTGTAAATGGGGAGGTGGAAAGACCCTCGATATTTTAAGGGCCAAAGAGAATCACGGGAGCAGCTTTAAAGATTAATTCCTTGTGTCTAGTTTAAAACAAGATTAAATTAGCTTGTGTGAGCTGCTGTTAGCAGATGCGCTATTACATTATGCATGATTCTTGACTGCTCATAGCATGAACAAACTGCACAGCGTTCCATTAGTGATTTTCAATGCTGTGCTAAGCTTTAAGTCACATAGACAGGCCATTGTATTGGGTTTACTTTGTGGATGTGTTTTCCAGGCAATTTCACAACCTACCTGATCACTGTTATTGATTGACCGGGTTTGAAATGGATAAAAGAATTAACCTGTGTAAGGGTAGCAGAATAGGGTATATACAGTATCCTATATACTTAGGAAAATCAATAGTACTCTAATGTAGAAAATTTAACCAGACAAGGCAAAACCATCTTCCCACCTGCATCAATCCTCATGCTCCCCCCAGTGTAAAATATTATACTAATATATATGCATATGCTTATGTGCTTTTAATGTGTTTTTTTCGTTTGACACTTCTCTTTGTACTATCCTCTGTAACCTTGTGGATCTACTCATATGCATACTGTAAAACAAACTTAGGAACTCCTGAACGGGTAAATTTTTCTCCTCTCATGCCCACTTTTGAAGAGAGAAACATGGGCAGCTACACACATCTAGAAACTTACATTTCATCTTTCAAGGTGTAGACACATTCTTATTTTCTGTCACTTACACTCTGACTGACCATCTTGTCCCTCCGCTAGTTCTGTAAATTTCTGCTTTCACATTCATTGTGTCTTGTCCTACGCCATTATCTTCCATTCACGTGTTAGGCCTCAGCAATCTCCATCTCCTACTTATGACATTTTACCACCCTCTTCTGCTTTATATGAGGAAGAGATGCACGCACACACGTTCTTGGTGCTTTTATCTCATCTCACACCTACTTTTCATGCTTGCCAGATAAACAGTACTGCTTTTTGTATTCGAGTTAAGTTTTCCAGTATTGGCTAATGAAATGTTTGTCACTGAAAACTTAACAAGCCCAAGCTTGTAAAGCAAATATTTTTGTGGAAAAAACCCAATGTTATGGGTATTCGAAATCTTTACCAGAAATACTACTGAAGTTCTCATCAGAGTTGTTATTTATCCTTAAAACTCAGATAGTGTGTTTTTATATTTTACTTTTGTCATATAACTAGGTTCAGGAAATAAGCTTTAGTACAGCTTCAGTTGTATTATGCTTGTTCCTCCAGCACCAAGAGAACGTTAAACATACCAAACCTCTGGCCTTCTGGGAATTCCTGCCTTCTTGGCCAACTCCTTTTTCCTTCTTGGCTAACATTCCCTATTCACAACCTTCTCTAAAGGAAAAGCCACCCAGAATGGCATTTCTGCCTCCTCTTTCAAGAATCCCAGGAGACTTCAGGATGAAAAAAGTGAGAAGCAACAGTGCTGCTTAGGCAGTGCTTATCCCACAAGATGGGAAAGAAAAAGATAAAGAAGGGGACCTAAAGTGCAGTTTTAGAATGTGCTTCCAGTCTACTACTTCCAGGATGAAATTTTAACAGAATCAATTCATATTTTTATATGAACTTAAAATGCAAGTGGCTTTTTTTTCTTGTAAAAGTTAGAAATCTCAAAATTTTGTTCTGTTTTGGAATTAATGTTGTTTTGAATCATTTCCTGGAATGTGCAATAAATTAATCAGTAAACTGTATTAAGAGGTTGGTTACAAGGACAATATATGGTGAGCTGGTGCAGTTATTGTCTTTTGCGTGGAGCTGTGCCTGAACTCAGTCTCTCTCTTTGCAAATATTCTCTGGTATAATTTTGCAGTGATTTCGCCCACAGTCTATAGATATTTTATTTTCTGTAGCTGTCTGAGCCAGCGGCTTGCAGCTTGGAAATTCTTTACTAATTTCAGCATTGATGGTCACTCCTGCTATGCCCTTATCCTCTGCAGACTCTCCTTGTAAAATGGGTGTTAGAGTGGTTGCTCACTGAGCTAATGTTGTGTTAGCTAATGGCTTTAATATGAACTAATAAAATTACACAAAACTGGTAACATTTCTTGGAGGTAAAATTGATTGCAGAAGTTACTACATGACTTCAAAATGCTATTATTATTGTTTAAAGAAACCAATAATTCAAGAC
The DNA here is from genome assembly GCF_964195595.1 of Calonectris borealis. NCBI lineage: Eukaryota > Metazoa > Chordata > Aves > Procellariiformes > Procellariidae > Calonectris > Calonectris borealis. The sequence goes on from NC_134323.1 coordinate 6,899,156, forward strand.
CTGTTTTTCACTCAAGCCAAGGGACATAGAAATTAGAAAAAACAAATCAATCGCATGGCTTTATATATGAACTCTTTCTGCTCAAATCTCTGCCCAGACAGGATCAACTTGGGTGGTAAGGTCAGCAGGGTGACAGAGCTGGCTAGCGGTGTCACTGCTTTACCAATGCACACTGTCCAAGCACTGTGGAATTTTCGCCAAATCCCAGCGTGATGACAACAGTACTAATAGAGGAGTTAGCAATATGCAGAGGAATACTGCTAACAGAAAAAACAGGCTTCCCTCAAATGCTAATATTGCTAAAATGGAAGACAATACTCTAGTTCACGGACATTTAAGAGAGACCTGTGCAATTTCTACACAGTCAATGTAAGCAAATATTCCCACAGAAGGCAAATACTGTGTAAAAAACTCACTATCCACATTAAGCCATTTCAGAGCAATGTAGTAGATACTGAATCAAAGACCACTAAAGTTCTTTATTGCTAGGGGGGGGAAGGTCCAAATATTGCTTGGCAAATTACTGTTTGCTAGGGGCACTATTACCAGTTGACACAATCATTGGTCAGCAAATTGGTCACATTATCGGTTAGTAAATTTGAGAGTGCAGAATTATTTATTGGTAAATTAGAGATGGCAGAATTATTGGTTGGTAAGAAAAGAATTGCAGTGATTGGTTAGCAAATTAGAGATGCTTGGTTTTGTCTGTGGATAAATCAAGGTTGGTCAGATATTGGAGGCCAAATTAAAGATGGCCATATTATTTATGGTTGTTCTGGTGAATGTTGAAATCCTGCTTTTTGTGTTACAAGCAAAGTAAACATTGGGAGGGTTTGCTTTTTTTTTTCTGATTTATATTTACATTTACAGTTCACAGTTGAAGAATTTCTGTGAGTATTAATACGGAAGTAAACATATACGCATATTTTTGCTCTCTTAATTTTTAATGGAACTATGTGTTAGCTGAATTTGTGCAGAGTGCCAGGGGACTTCTGAAATTGTTTGTATGAAGTGAATATTAAAGAAAGGTGTTAGATTGCCAGAGCTGAAAACCGAAGCCTTTGCAATTCCAGCATTAAGCAGCTGCAGTGCCAGCAGTACAAGCTACTCCTCCCTGGCCTATAGTCAGCTGGCACCAGGAGGAGCTGGTGATGTGAATCCCTTTCCTGAGAGGCTGCCTTGCTGCTGGTTGAGAGCTATAGCCCTGCTTTATTTGTCTGTGAACTGAGATCACCAAGGATATCGGGCAGTAGTGCCTTCAAAGCAGTAATTTCTGTGAGATGTGGGGATTTCTGTGGGCAATGGCCTCCATGTACTTAGCCTCTTGCACAAAAGCCAAACCACCATGACAGAGTCAATATCCAAGCACTGTTACCATGTAGTGATATTTTTTGCTGGAGAACTGCAGCTGAAATCACCATATTCTTGCTAGACAACTATGAAAGCAGCATTTTTTATCTCATTGATATCACAAATGACACAAGCTTTCTATTGAAAGAGAGTACCGCAGTGGAAACTGTCTGTTTTCTGGTATTTTCACGTTCTCGGTTGTCTCCAGTTTTTCTGCTTTCTTTCCCTTTATATGCAGAATTGCTACTTAAAAGAAATCCTGCTTTTGTATACTGTGTTAGAGCAATTCTGAAGAAAAAGTGTGTTTCAGTATCATTCTAGAACACTGTAAGAAAAATTCTTTTCTCTTGACAAACTTTGCAAACAATGCACAGAACACAATGGTTAAACAATTAAATCATTTTAGATTTTATCAATGATAAAAACAATAATAGAATACTTTTTAAGAAAAGTCTATGACTGTTTATATAGCTGTTGAATTCTACAATGGAGGCTGATGCTAATTAATCAGATTTACTTTTCCAAAGGGACACTTCATAATGCTTTTGACAATAATACAGATGGAGTCAGGGAGGATGTATTTTAAAACTTTAGGAAAGTCTTAAATTTTGAAACATTAAAATTTGCTTTTTATATGAACTCCTATAACAACAGTGCCCCTACCTTTCTTGTCTACTAATTCTGCCAAAAATGATGTGTTTATTTGGAAACAGTAAAGTATGTCTGACATTTTTAAGATGCAGTTAGGGGGGGATTTTGCAAAAGTGAAGGGGGTGAAAAGGAATTTTTATCCTGCTAAAGTAGCAATACAATCACAAGATATCTGAGTTTTATAAATCTCCTGGATTGAGATAACATATGCTGCTCATTTTTTTGTATTTTCATTGAATTAAAAAGTTAGGACTTGGAATACACCAGGGCATTTCAGTAACACAATGATTGTTCAGTGTTGAGTCCAGCTTGAACTGCTCATCTGGAAAGTTTTAGCTGAAACCATCATAATTAATTAGAGATGGTTTAACTAGTTTAGAAAAACATAATTGTAGGGCTCCCCCTTACCCTGGGTAGATGCCTGCATGATCTGCTCTCCAAAAATGAAATAATCCTATTGGTGCCAACCACATTCTGCTCTCAACTCTCAAGATCAAGTAGGTTCACACTGTAAGGCATCTCAGCCTGGAGTGTTGCATACTTCAGGGTTTTTACAGTGGTGATTTGTTTCAGCCCATTACGAACCTTTGGATCCATATTCAGACTTTCTCAAAATCTGGAGTGTTGAACTGGGACAAATTGTTTTCAATCGCTATTCAAAGGCAGCATGAGATAGGAAATGCAAATGAACAAAAAACAACGGCAACAGTAAAATGGAGAAGTGGAGATGGTATGGAAATAGAATAGGACTTGTGGATGGTTGATTCCTCAAGCCATTTATGTGATGAGTTCTTTCCACGCTCACTGCAGAAACTGGGATAAATCATTCTACTTGGGCTCAATGAGTCTACTTCTCTTTCCAACTTTTTCTAATAGACAAAATCATACTACTTAATTAAAAATTCATTATTATTGTCAGGTTAATATCAGCAATAGTACATGTCTGCCACTCTTTATTGATACAATTAGTAAAAAGCTTAATAGTGGGAGTCTCTACAAAATGTAAAGCTTAAAATGAAAAGCTTGACAACTTGTATGCAGGAATTTTTTTGTTCTGACTGTAACGTTCTGAATTTCAATTTTGCTGGCATTCACTGAGTACAGCATAAACTGAGAAGTCTGGTTTTAACCATAAGTATTCCTAAGCAAATCTGCACCTCTATGGTTAGATTAGATATGTCATGTGATATTGCTTGTGTCCTTTGATTAAAGAAATTATATAATTACCTCTATTTGAAACCTCTCTGTGCTAAATGTCAATTTTACCTTTTACAGTTCTCATATGTACATTGTTGACTGATTTACATAATGTATCTAATAAAACACTAGAAATATAACACTTCATTTATATCACCAACCAACATTGTACAAAATTCTTTCTTTGCAAGCATTTGCCATTTGGAATTAGAAATCATTGGCAATTCACGGATTACATTTCATGTATTTTTAGAAAACATTTGAGAATTTTCAAAATCATTGCAAGACATTTCAGAAAACAAAAAAGTGGGGTTCACTGGATACTATATTATTCTGAATTTGGTTAAATATTTAGCAGTTTTATATGTCCATTTAGACCTTTAGACATGAGTTACTTTCCCAGGGTATTTTTTTCTTGCAAGTCCTACTTTGGTACGAGTATACAAATAATCATTAAAAAGCTGAGGCAACAAATCAAAGCCTACACTATATTATCGTTGCAATAATAGCCAAATAGGTGAAGTTTCAAATCGAAGTGCCTGAGATGATTAAGAAATTTTAACTTCCTCATTTGAATGGAATAATGTTGAAATGTCTTAGTCTGACATACATACTGTGATCATAAAATAATTTCTAAAAATAAAAATAAATGTAAATAGATGCGTATTATTCTTTTTGCCAATTGCAGATATTTGAGAAGCAAAAAGCTATTCGAATTGTGCAGTGAATAGACTATTCTCCAGTGAAGGAAGAACAAGTTCTTCCCAGGATTCAAATACAATATTTTTCATCTTCACTGTGAAGAGCTTTTTCCTCTTCTTTTCTTTATAGGAATAAAAGGCCTTTCTGTTCTTTCAGTTGAGCGACCTCTGCCTTTTAGGGGGAAACGGAGTTTCTGCTCCACTCACCCATCACCACCACCCAGCAATTCTGCAGTTTCTGTGCCTGATCTAGGTGAACAATTGGTACAGGGGATAGGAAGAAAGAAAAAAGAAGTATGCAAGCACGCATACATACTTTTTCCACAAATAAGGCAGGAAGATTGGTGACCATAAGAAAAAGAACTTAAAACATCTCTCCAGTAGAAATGGGGACATTTTGTAGTATAGCAATGTGGTCAGGAATGAACTTGAAAGCTTACTTTTAAATGGCTTAGGCAGCTTTGCAGTTACGTGCCAAATGGATACACTTTATGCATTCAAATATGCAATATACAGTCTGCAGTATCCTTCACAGTCCATTTAGGTGATTTTGTCACGCTGCAGTTTGTTAGAATGTCACTAAACTTCTCAGCAACTCTGGGCACAGAGTTTTTGGTTGTTTTTTTTTTTTTTGTTATATTTTCAAATAGCATTCATTAGGTGTGTTCTTCTAACTTTTCTGGACACACTTTGATGGGTTTGAATTTTGAAATTGGAGACTTAAGGATCTAGGGTGTAGTTGAAGGGCTAGTGAAGAGGAGGAGTTCTTAAGCACAAGGTCATCCTGGGCAAAATCTAGCTCAGCTGGTTGTGATTCATTGGCAGTTGAAGACTTTAATAGCATATGTGAAATAAAGGGCAAGTGTCCACACTGCCGAGACCATCAACACGGTACACTTGTATTATCCACGGTAATAGATGTGGATAAACAGACTTGAAAGGGACCAAGGTTTGACAATACTTATATAAACAAGTATTCCTTCACATCTAACAAATTATTTAATGTTAGTTTGTAGATACATCCCATGTGTCATTTACTTTATGGATTTCACTCGTTGTCGTTATGAATCTGGCGTCCTTCCTAAGTATTGTATATGTATTTTGGTTATGTTCAAATACATCCGCCTAGACTAAGTTTTTAAAAAGTTTTAAGATGTGTATGCACCATTTAAAAATATGCAAATATATTACATTTATCTTTTTAAAAAATTGGCTAATGAATGACTTTAGGCAGTGATGTACTTACGTTCCTGTAGTCTGTGTGTTTTCGTTAAATTAAATGAAACTACTTTCATTTTGTAAAGTATTAAGTAAATTAAAGGGAAAGCCTTTGTAGGCTACTGTTTTTATGATGTCCTAACCTTAAGTAGAAAGAAAGCTGAGCCAACTAGTTGTTCTTGCTTTTATTAAAGTTCCTGTTGGCAGCGCACTGATGGGACACATTAATCTTAGTATTAATACTGAGGAAAAGGGGCTTAGAAGCCTAGGATGAATAAATCACTCCAGAGCCCATTTGGATCTGTTGGCACCTTCCCTGTTACATTGTTGCTGCATAAAAAGGCTTCTGTAAGTGTTAAAGGGTTGGATAACACAATTGGCTTATTGCAAAATTGCCCACAGTAATTTGTGAGTGTTCTGATTAGGGGTAGGAAGCAATGGGGCAGGATGGTTTGAGCACCTGTAGTTTTTCAGAAAATTAACATCCTCTTGAATGTGCATTGCAAGCCTGTGAGTTGGCACTCATAAAAGTAAAGACATACATTTTCTTCTGTCCCATGATACCCTGTGTAGTCTTTGTCACTAAGACCAGCTAGTGGTGCTTCCAGTCTAGCTCTGAGGTATTTGTTGACACTAGAGAGGAAGAAGAGTAGTTGAATTGCTTCCTGTTTATGTTACATAGGTCCATCTCCAATCACTTCATTAAAATCTTTGGAGGCTAGGGGATGAGCGTTTTTTCAGTTTAAAAGTGGGGTTATCCATTTATTTTTCCCTTGAAGACTATCTTTAAATATGCTGAAAGATAAAATCATCAGACTCCAAGAGTAACTTCTTGCTTCAGTTCCTTCATATCTTGCTGTTTTCTGGGCAGCTTTTGGGTTTTTTCAGTCTGTTTGTGTCTGCAACATGCTGATCCATTTGTGGTTGGCTCATCAGCCCCTCACTGCCTCACTGCTCTGTTTCTCCAAACTGCCATGCTCTCAAGATCCTCCTCTGTAACACAGCCTCATAAATAGTTTTTGGCTACCAGCCTCCTTGGCTCCTTCTGGATTTGATTCAGATGCAGTTCTATGCACGTTCAATGTAGGATGCAGCCAAAATGTGTCTCTGTGTGGTTATTGTGGTGGCCAAGGTGAAGGAGCAGAAGGAAAGACAGGGAATGAGCTGTACTAGGCAATGCTATGGAACTGGGAGGTTCACAGCCTTTTTACCACCCATCTCCTCAGTAAATCAATGACTGGTGTGATTTCTTTTCACTGGCCCCAGGTGGGCTTGCCTGTCCTCTGAAGTATTCTATGCACTTAAAAATTAATGGGGTGGGATTGCTCTCTGGGTGGGTTTTTCCTGATTCCCACAGCTTTAATTGCTGTTACATGAAACAGTGGCTGCAGACATCAGAGGAAGATTGTCATACAGTAGTAGCTAAACACTTTCAATGGCAGTCAGTGAACAATTATATGGTACAATTTACACAATATTCTCTAGTCTGTTCTTTGACTGAAGAAGCACCTATTATTAGCCAGGCAATAATCAAATACTTAAAATAGGCATATAAAAGAAGATTTGGAGAATAATGCATGCTACCATCTAATAAGCATTTCACTCCCTCATGAGATGCACTGAAGTGTAGAAATTCAAGCTATATCACTGTATTTTTAACTGACAAAATTGCTGTTGAGACAGCTATATTTTCTCAATGTATTTTATTCATAAAAGAATCTCATTTTATAAACACAGATCATGTTTAATGTAATGGATGTAATGTGCAACAATTATTTTGGATAACTTTTGGTTGTTAGATTGCACAAATCAAAGTTAAATGAATATTGAAACAGAAGGAAAATGAAAAACAATGTGAAATGTCTCAATACGTTTTATTTTCAATGAAATAATAGAATATCACTTTACCAGTTCTAACATAAATGGCATCATTTGAAAGCTATCAACCTGTACATGTGCTGTTATAGATAGAAACATATTTTTTCAAGTCAGTTGGTTGTCAGTGGACTTGGGAGGGAAACACTGTTTTTCATATACAGGTGATCCTTGTAAAGCTGTTGGTTAGCAACAGTTTACAATCTAAAAATGCAAGCAATGAGCAGTATTTGGTAATGCAACACCAGCAATAGAAGGGAGAGGGACAAGAGTCACTGGGTTGTGTTTGTTCACTTCAGAGTGTGAATTTCCCAAGAAAATAATGATAATTTAGCTTACTTCTTAAGCAGGGGAACAAATCCCTGTGTTCCTGTCTTGATACAGCATCTTACTTCCTTTCTACTCCCACTGTCTCTGGCCCAGAGCTGCGCTTAAGTACAGTGGCTTGTGCAGTGACCTAATGCTTGGCTCAATTTGTACAGGACAGATTATGAATAACACAATATATCTAGTTCTGTTCAAAAACTTCCAAATTGAGTATATATTAAAATTATTATTTTTAGAACAATAGTTGAAAAGAAAACAACAAAAAAACCCACCTGTTAGCTTACACTCTTAGAGCATACCTTCATCAGATGCTGAGTTTAAACTTCACTTACTAGTATTTTTATAGTCCTCTTAGATATTTGGGCTTCTGACTTGAGTATTACAATAAATAAATTACAGAAATACATAATGTTAATGATTGATATAAAAAGAAAACTTCTATCAGGTAGAGCACCTGAGTACTACTTACTGTGTGTTTGTTATTTGGTATTTGGAGATAATGAAAACTGGTTGTGGGCAGTGGATAATATTTGTAATTTTGTACTACAGCACATGCTAATCACCTGCCCATTTTTTTCTGGAGGTGTAAACTGTAATTCTCTGTAATTTCAGGAAACCCTACAAGGATGTTCTACTGCAGAGAAGTAAAGACTGCAAGTTAGGACATCCACTTTGAAAGCACCCCAGAAGCAGACCCACTTCATGAAGCCTGGATCTGTACTGCTGTCCCCAGGAAGGTCTGGAACTTCTGAATTTGAAGAAACAGTAAAAAAGCAGAAGTCCATACTAGGAGAAAAGCTGTTCTGTATGGCATGATAACCCTGTCAGGAAACAGAAGACAAAGTCCTGCCTGATCTAAAGCTGTGGAAAACTTTGAACTCACAAGAAAAGGTAAGCTCAAACCATATAACAGAAAGTGGCTCAAAACTTTTGATGTTGTTAAAAAGAATCTGTAATTCTTAAGTAATTTGCAGGTAAATCTTATTATAATAAAAAATCCCTTTCTGTATTCCTCACTTTTCTTCTGCATTTTCATTATGGGGTCCTCCCAAAGTAATAGGGTATATATATGCATGCAGTGGTCTCAGCATATTGTGTGTCATGTCAGACAAGGTGTATGAGCCTGGGTCGCTGTGGAAGGGCCAAGGCTCAATGTAGGCATCTTTTATCATAGAAGTATGTGATATCTGGAGCTTGGTTCCACTTGCTACCAATTGGAAAAGCAGAAGACTGGCCTAGTTTGTAATACCAATTATTATTAAATTGCATGGTGGGCCTGAGTCTAATTTTACCCTGATTTTATAGAGCCATTGACTTTAATGGACTTGTTCCAAATTTTTCACTGGCATAACTGCGAGTAGAAGTAGGCCCAATAACTGTCATGTAAAACAAAATCATTCCATCTTGTAAACCATAATGCAGGTTACATGGTGTTTAAGTGTGCAGCAAATAAATTCATCTTTCAGATGATGTGTTAAATGGCAACTTTGGATACTTGCAGTCAGTTAAAATTTCCTGGCACATTTTCATATGACAAGGGACGTTTGTTACTAATTGTGTCCAAAAGAAATTCTAGATAGTATAGTTATATTTTACTTAGCTAAAATTGCCTTTGTGCATATAGTTAGGTAGTTATTCTTCACTCCATCTTTTAGAAAACCCAAACAATTGTGTAGTGATTTTGGTGCAGATGACAGCTTGTGTTATCACTCAGAAGCAGCGTGCAGTAGAGTTTCTCTTACTCTGTACCGTTGAACTGCCAAGTGTCTCTAAAGTCTCGAATTGGAAAAAAAAAAGTCAAGTGTCAAGACTGCTGTTTTAAAATTTAGGCACAGATCCTCAGCTAATATAAATTACCACAGATGGGTTGAAACATCATCTTAATTGATATGCCTCTTATCTTTTAAAATAATGTACATTTTAATTGGTCATGCCCCTTTGGTTTTATTACTCCTACTTATTTATATAAAATATTTTACGACACTTTAGTCTTAAATAAGAAAACAAGGTACAGGCTAATAGATTTTTTCTGGTTCTTTCTCCTTGTGTTAGTCCTGAATTTGTCCTCAAGTAACTCTGAAACACTTCAGATTAGCTACCGTAACAATAAATATTCTTTGAAAATACCTGTCTTTCTGCCTGTCTCTTCGGGCAATCAAATCTGCATTTAGGACCACCTCATTTAATACTTAGCTGTTGCCACATCCAAGATGATGATGTCGATTTTGCCAGCCATTTGTAAGGTGGTGTAGTGCAACCATGCTAAGGAATTCATGCAGGATTAAAAATGTCTCCAAAGAAGATGCCCATATAAGCTTCTAACCTATATGTGGAGAGCAATGTGTTCCTTGCATGCCCCATGGGAAAGCCTACCAAAACTGTGGATATGAGAGATTAGTTGGGGAGAAGGGTTTGAGGGAAACCACAACGGTCAACCTCAACAGCTACAGAGGCACTCAAGTATGATACTATTCCTGTTAATAGGTTATGTATTATTTTTACATCATCTATAGTCTGTACAACTTCACTCTTTCTACCTTTCAAAATGGTGTGTGCAGGCAGGGAGCAGTGGCATTTTTGTCTTAGAGCAGCTGATCAGTTTTATGAGAATATGTTGGGAATACTAGGCAAAATGTTTCCATGAACTCCAGATGCATCCACGGGCAGAAGTCTTCATTGCACTCTAATAAAACAAAAAAAAACCAGAAACCGATTTTGCTGGTAGTAAAGTCTGGTGGTAGTTCTAAAACATTGTGAACATGTTTGTATGCATTAAAAAAAGCCAAAGAAGTGCATGTGAAGCAATACCTGCACATTTAAGTTAAATATATCAGAATACGAGAGTGCTGTGACCAAGCCAGAAAATGGAATGCAAACAGAAATAGTGGTTTCAGTTTACCAGCTACAGGTCTCCTAACCTGAAATATTATATTTTCTGGATTTCAGTTCCACAATACTATATACTTGGCTTCTCCAGTTCAAGTCCATAACAAATTATTTGCATGCTGTGCTGAGATTCAGAAAAAAAAAAAATTTAGAAACAGCTGCTGTTGGCTCTGTAATCTGGCTTCAACTAATACCCAAACTCAGCCAACAAACACAGTCCTCCTCCACTTGTAGAGCTTCTGGTTTGTCTTGGCCCATACAGCCCTTTGTCCTCTGGCAAAATTTCACTGGAAACCTCATGCAAATAATGTTTGATCTTTACCAATTCATCTCAAGGAAGAGGACCCATGTTTTAGCTTCTCTTCCTTCTCTGCAGTGAGGAAAGGAGCAAGGGAGAAATTTTATGTGAGGAATCAACCGTGTACAGGTCTAGTCTCAAGACCCCTAAGAAGTTTTGGACAGTTGACACTGGGCTTTCCATATGTTCTTCAGTGAGGTGTTTGCCAGGATAACCACTGACTGTAATAAGTGTAATGGGGTCTTACTGTATTTTCCATCTGTATTTTCCATGCAGTTTACCCAGCACTCTTACCCTCTCCAGAGCGAGAGAACTATGAAAACTTCCTCTTTGTTAAGTTCAATGCATTGTCTTATAAGAGTAGGAATCAGTGCACATCTATGTAGGAAAAAAAGTAGGGGGCTATGGCACTTACTTTTTGATGCCTACCACCCTTGCTGATCAAACTATGCTTATGTGTGACCAAATATTCTTTCACCCTTTTGGAAATTTGAATCAAATTCTCTAATTTCTGACTCCAGAGTGGCCCTGAGACCAAGGAATAGAGGAAATGAATGAAAACAGAGAAGGATTAAACAGAGAAACATTAAAAGGCCAAAAAGACAGGAAGGATTGTCTCTGACATCAAAATTAACAACAAGGCCTGCCCTCTCTGTACCTTTCAGATATACACATTCCACAATCATCTGCTCAATTTCTACCCAATTTCTGCTTGGAATCATAACTGTGTATGTAGAACGGAGCAGTTTTGCGTGTTTGGCTGATGGCTCCTCTCTTTGCCTTCCTTCTTTTCATCCTGCACCCTTTTCCAACAGATTTAAATTGGCTGTATGACTTTGGGTTACACTCTTCTCCCTGTATTCAACTGGTCCATAAGTATCTACTTTCATTTGCTCTCCACAGCATCCCTATTTTCTCATTTTTCTGACTTTGCTGCTTGCTCATGCTGAGCTTCTGAATATGCCGGATTAATTACCCTATCCCTAAATCAGAGGAATCTGCATCTCTAGGCAACCTCTTTTTTTCAGATATCAAGATGGCAGAGCTATTAAAAAGCAATGACCAAGAAGAGAAGAGGAGTAGATTGGAAGAGACATGGGAATTTTTAGTAGGAGCATGGGAAAGTGAAGAGTTTGTGATGAAAGAGATTGTGGCAACTTAACAGTTTACCTACACAGAAACAACATAAAAAATTGTTTGAATCTCTTCAATAATAAAATCAGGATGTTATCATGGATTGTATTTTCTAAAATGTGAGATAATAGCACAATACAGGAACATTCAAAAACCTACTATTAATTATTAATAGAAACAAATAAATACACAGTGGGTTCTAATTGCCAACTCTATTCTGAATTCATCTTTGTTTAGGTTTTGGGGGGTCTGACTCAGAAACAAACTCAGCCTGTTAGTAATTCATGCTATTTTTAATGACTCAAACTGAGTTGCTTCAAAAAGTTGTTTTAAAAAAGCACTTTGATTTCAGATATCTTTGACTAGATGTGTATCCCAGATATCTGAGCTGTGTGGGAAATGCATATGTTCCAATTTACCCAATGTTTCAAAAAGACAACCTGAAACTTAAGAGATTATTAGATACTACAACAGTGGCAACCAAAAGAGTGTCTGGAGCCAGCTAGTCAGAAGTACTCTCTTAGTTTAGGGCCTTAAAATGAAAAATTGTCAATTTTCAATTTTTGAGGGGGAAAAAAAAAAACCATTTGCTTTTTGTTCATCTACCATGGGAAAATGGTAAAAAAAAAAAAAAATATCGGTATCCACTATGCATTTTCAGATAAAATTCATTTCTGTTTAGGCATCTTGGGAAAAGGTGAAACATTCCTATAAAAGTACTTTGGTCACTGAAGTTGTCTTTTTATTAAAATTTTACAACCAGACTAATTCGGCAGCTTGGATTCATTTAGACTGGTGGTGTCTTTATTCATTTTTCAGGTTGGAGAAAGAATCAGATACTTACTTCTGTGAATATACTCCTACCATGAGTGTGGGATGGGACCTTATCATGGGGCAAATGGCAGGGTAGGCTCAGGCAGTCAGGTGAAAACCTTGTAAACCATCTGAACTCTCCTTAAACAGCCTGATTAAGTGCCACTGCTTTCTCTGGTTTAGGTGGGTATAATGTCAGGAATTGTGGGACAGAAAAGAAATGTAGGAGAGAAGCGTATCATTTTGGGTTTGGGCAATCCAATCCGTGGAGAGAAAGACATCTAACAGTGGTTTGTTCCTTTCATAAACGAGTTATTTGCTCTTGTATCATTGCTTATTTATTTGGATTATTAACAGGCTTTTTAAAACTATTAAAGCCTTGCCACTCATCTTCAAAATCGCCTCTAGGCTTCTTTGATTTGTATGGTTAGCATTTACTCCCTAAGGTCTTATCGACCTTGGCGGTGTTAGAAATCATATTTTCACATGCATGAGTTGCCCTTGACTAATTTCTCCAGTACAGTTTGAACATAAATAAACCTTCCTTTGGCAGTTGCATTTTTTACTTTTCACTTGTTTATTTTTAAGAAACATGGTGTGAATGTGTGTATAGTTATATGGAATACTGTAAAGTAAATCTGCATCAAAGTTTGGTTGAGAATGTGCATTATTGTTTTCCTTGAATATGTTAATGCTAGATGGAAGGATTTCTTTTTTTTTCTTTTCTTTTTTTTCTATTGTGAGTCCTTTTTTCTAATCTCGCTTTCAGAATCATACAGTTCACAGTTACTTTTAATGTCATTCTCCCCCCATAGTAGTTATGCATTTCTAAGAACAGAGTGAAGTTTTCTCAACGTGACATGGGACATGTACTCCGTAATAGCCCTCCCTATTTAGTTAGCAAACATCAAAAAAGATAAAGGTTTGGAAAGTTTTGGGTTTTGCAAAATTTGACTTCCAGAAAAAGCATGCCAGGGCCACTGAAAATAAAACCAGACACATTGGAAGTAGCAACGTCAGACAACAGCTCTGGAAAGAAATACAAGAACATAACAGAACTTCACTGTAAGTACCCAAGCATCAAGAAAATACCTTATGCTGTGTCACCTAGCAGCTTCCAGACTGAAAGCACGGAATATGAGCACTACACGGTGTCAGGGACAGGAGACAGAGCAGTTCCCATGTTTGTTGTAGATGTAGGATGTGACCTGCCAAGCTATGCAGTTTGGCATCAATAGTGAAGATGATAAGGGTTGGAAAGCAAGATTTCTTAGTCCAAATTCAAGCTCTACAGCTGAGCCACTATAGCCTGGTGTGTTAAGGGAAAGCACTGTATTAAAGAATGCATTAACTGCCATGGGGCTGAACATTGTTAGAAAACTGATGTGATTCTGGTACTTTCTGAGATACGTTAGCAATTCTAGTAGAAAGCAGATAACTGTTTTTAATTTACCTGGTCAAGGTAAACCTTACATAACTGTAAATATACAGAGGATGATAAGGTGAATTTAACAGCAAATAATTATTATGGAATAATTCAGCTTTTTGAATTCGTAGCTATTAACACCTTGTTAGAAATGTACTGAATAATTTGCCTGGAGCCTCTGATACAACGTATGCAATCATCTGTTGGTAGATACAGTGAATACTTCCTATGTGATACAACTGGAAAACACATGCATGAATGTACTACAAGATAGTCTGTCACAGTTCATATAGCATTAGTTGAGGCACAAATCTGTGATGTGTTTTCTACACATAATCCTTGATTAGGAATAGGATTTTTGCATCTCACCTGGAGACATATATTTTCAGTTCCTTTTACAATGTTCTCACCAGACATTTTCCTGACCTTTGGCCAAAATTTTATTGACAGCAGTATGAGTTTCATTGTCAAATTCTTGAATTGTGTTTGAGATGGAAACAATGCCTTCATTTTCTGACACCATTTTCAGAAAATCTGGCAGCAGTCCCAGCACTGCCTCTCCAGTTACGACAGGGCTATGGCCAGGGACTGGAAAAGGATGCACCTTTCAGTCCTATCTCCAGTGGTTTTCAGTGTGTGGCACTTCACCCTTGGGAGCAGCACTCAGGAGTATATGGGCCTCAGTGACTTAGCTATCTGAAAGATAAAGTCATCATAGTAACTTTCTCATGGTCTGTTGAACTAGCCCCTGCGTAACACTGAAATTCCTCAAAGTAGTACAGAAGCAATACTTAATATTAATGACCTGAGTATTTCAAACAGAAACAAGATCCTTTGAACTGGGAGCCCTTAAAGAGTTTTCCACTGTTTAATTTTCACAAGGAGAATCCTCTTTTCCCTCTTTTCACATTGAAGAGTTTTTTACAAAATATTGCTACCTTTTTTCCTAAATGATATCCTGTGGACTTTCTTCTGGATTCCTATCAGTCACTAACTATCATTTCAGCTGATATTATCTTTCAGATCTTTTACTTTGTAAAAAGTCTTTCCTGTGACAATCTAATATAAAGAGTAATCTAACAATGAGAGCCTGGAGGCAAAAGTCTCCTCTTGTTAATATGCTTGTAACAGAAATACAACTTTCTAGGAAGACTGAAGCCCCAGTTTATGTGATTGGCACCTGGCTGGGCTTCAGCCTAAAAAGAAAAGTCTTCAGCCTAAGAAACAACTGTTCTGCTATGATTTTCACTGTTAGTGCTGTATACTAACTACTCAAAAATTATGTGCTCCTTAAAGGGTTTGGCTTTAGCTACCATATTATAAACTATCTAGTGTTTGCTATTTAAGTTGAAGACTGCTGAAAACTCTTGAGAGCTTCTTATATTAGCTGTCTGAAGTACTGTCAGTATGGATACATTTTGGTCCTTTTAGAAAAGGCATAGGGTAATAGAAAGTGGATAATTTTCTAATTATGTGGCACGCTCCCCATTTCACAGGCTCACTGACAGTTTCAGAGAAACAAAAGGATAAACGTTAAACTGATCTTCCCTCCACCTTAGAGGGCCTGAGAGAAAGTTCCAGTCAAATCGACATGCATTCAGGTAAGTATCTAATATAACTTCTCATTATAAAACCCTGATACAATGAATTTTTTAGAGTAAGCAGCTTTGATCACTGTGCTTTATTGAGCAAAATATTTTTAAAACTTCAAGTTTTAAGGATCAGGTAAGGATGAGAGCAGAGATGACTGCATCTCTATCTGAAAACAATTGCAATCGTTGCAGGGAAACAAAGCCTGAGGGAGGAGGAGCACTAAATATTTTCAGAGACGTAAAGAATTAGATCACTTTTAATAGGTTGCCTCATCAGTGTTTTGATTCAAGCTGATGTACTCTTTTCGTCCATTCTGTTGTTATGCCAGACTAATAATTTATTACACTATTGTCAAGGCAGACAAGGTGGCTTTTCCTTGTTTTTTTGTGTTATTTGGATTCACAGGATAAGATTATTACACAGACTTCCTTATATGCTTAATGTTAGAGCTAATCTCACATTGTTGACATTATCATTGCCCATGTCTATTCCAAGGAATTCCAACAAAAATTACTCAATATGGTTCAACTACTATATGTATCAATCTCTATAGATTTATCTTCATCACCTTAAGATAAGAAAATGTAAAAATCTGAAAGGATTTGCAAAATGAAGCTATATAAAATCTTCACCGTATTCTCTCACTTCTATGTTATCACAATAATCCACTGCTATTCATTGGCTCTGTATCACTTAGCGTGTTTGTTCCAAAGGAGGACTGACCTAGACTCCTATTTGGTCAGAATGCAGTAAGTGAAGATCATTCCTAATTGCAGTGCTACCTTAGAATAAACAGTTGGAACTGACTTTTATTTAAAATATTTACTTATGTGGCACTTTACCTAGATCCTGCCAGAGAGTTGCAAATATATGCTGTAGTTATATACTACTGATCTGAGAATTGCTGTGGGTTCATTAAGTCTTACTCACCAGAGTAATACCCTGTTTACTAAATTATTTATTTGGAATTATTTGGGCTAATTCAGAAATTATGTGCTGCCAAACATAAACCAGAATCGGGATTTAAAAGGAAACAAGCTATCATGACTTAAGGAATACAGTTTCATCAGATTAATTTTGTTAGTTTCATCTCTCCACCTTGGAAGTTATGCTAGTATGAATTTAGGTGCCAACTTTTGGAAGTAACCTGGGAATATTCAAAAAGAATAATTTATGCTTAGTGATCCTGGCTTTGCTATAGTCAACACAGAAAAGGAGCAAATAAGGAGGTTGGGGAAGCAATTCAGAATGGAGACCTGAACTAGATGGTCTGAAACACTGTCTGGAGGAGGTTACTAACTTCACAAGGTTAAACTTAACCTTTGTCTCATATTCAGAGGTACTGCAGAAGTTCAGATCTTGTTACATAGAACCAGCACTGACAATATTCAGCACTTTGCAGAACGGAGTAGAGGCTTACTTGGGCTTCCACAGATGACACTGTCTGAGAATTTCTAGTGACTAGAAATACAAGTTTGCCTAATAATGGCAAGGAAGCATATGCACGATTTTTGCAAACACACATATTTACAATCGTAGAGACAGAGGTCAAGGTGTGTGCTAGCTTTGATTATATGTAACACTTGTGGTATGGCGAGTTCTGTAATTGTATACTTGGAATGATACTATTACACATTTCTATGCTCTCTATCTGAGCATTCTTAACATACATGTCCTCCTAGCCCATTTAAGCACACAGAAGGATTGTCAAACTATTTTACAGATGGGAAATTAAGTCATTTGCCTAGAGCTACATAGGAAGTCATAAGATTCAAGAGGCTTCCTGTCTCCTGTTCCATGCTCTAAATCACAGGACCGTCTTTCCTCCCTAATTTTTTGTAGTTGTCCAAAATGAGACACGAAAACAATGTACTTGATTTCTCGGTGAAGTAGATTTCATAGATATACAATAAAGGTCACGTTAACAATCTTTCTACAGCTACACCTAATTACTCAGGCTCTTGAATATGCATTGCAGAAGTTTTCTCTACCTGTGAATTCATCAGTCTCACTGTTCAGCTTTAATTACTTTACTTTTTCTTGTTTGATTAATTTGTATTGTTGTAGCATTGATGTACTCATTGTTCTACTTAAAATAATTGAATAATGAAACCTTAAAATTCTTTGCATGTGGTGTCTATAAATTTACACCTAACAAACCTTGAATGTAATGTTTCCAAGCCACCTAAAGAAGAGCAACTCACACATGCCTGTGCAAACACCATTTTATTGTAGTGTTTATCACAGTAAAAGAGTGGGTTTTTTCATGGAGCTATGTGTTCTGAGCAAGATGCACAAGTGCATAAGGCAGGAGAGCCCAGGGCTGTATTTGATCGCAAGCTTCACACACAATCTGACTGGGTCAATGGGTTCTTCCAGACAATTTAGACAATTTTCTCTCTTCAGACAAAACCCCTGGATTTCTCCTTAGTGTTTATCAGGGTAAGCTTCACAAAGTATTTCAGAAGTCTCTCTTTTTCTTTTTCTTTTTCTTTTTTTTTTTTTTTGAAGTTGTACCCACCTATTTCTGGTACAAAATAAAAAGATATTGATACTAATTTAGGACTGATGTAAACTTCTACAGATCTATCTTAACATGTTAGATCAGCACGGTCACTACCACTGTATCTTGTGTTAAAGCAAAATATGATTAGCTGCCCAGAAGTGTATCTGGACTGTCCAGGGGATCACATAGCATCTCAGCAATATGTAACTCCACACAGAGAATGGGAATGGAGGATATGTAGGAGAATGGTTGCCAGCACTATCTGCAAAGAGCACAGCAAATGTTTTTCCAGTTGATGGAGACAAGGTGCTGCAATTAAGCCTAGCAGCATGACACAGCACTGTTGGAATGGATATCACTTCTTAAACTCTTTCTTCTAGAAGTTCACCATCACGGTTCTTGATTAATCCCCGTTTTTGCTGCTGAAGTGCAGTTTGAATTTAGAACTTTCTAATATTACACTTTTCCATGTTTCTCTGTTTCAGTACTATTTTTTTGAAGTATGTAAATCTGGCCAGAATTTTTGTTGAGGGACTTGGCATTTTGGTACGGAACTATTAAATGTAATGAGGTTTGAAGCACAGTTTGGAAGGCAAACCTATTTGCAGGCCTGATTTGTACAGTGCATCAATTACTTGTGCATCTGAAGTGAAACAGTACTATGTGTAGACGTTGTGTGGGGCATGGGACTATATTATACTATATTTTCTCTTCTTATTGGAACAGTAATTTTTTAGTTCTGACGTTTAGGTTGCAAAGTTTCTGAGTCTGAGCACAAGTAAGGCTTTGTTGTGACGTTACTGGATTTAGTTAGCAACATCACAATGGAACTGAAAAAAAAAACCAAATAGTTCAACATAGGGCTTCGTTTGTTGGTAATGGAGAAATCTACTTAATCTTAGAGTCACTGGCTGTACAGTTCATATGACAAAAAGGGAAGTTGTTAAATTTTTTATGGTATCCATGAAAACTGATAGTGGATTGCTAGAGGCTAAACTTCTATTCTTAATTTTGGCAGTATTATTTTGTATAGAAGATTATAGCATATACTTCAGGCATAGTAGAGATCAAAGAAAATACCAAATAGAATATTTTTATTTTGTACTTTCAAGTACAGTTAGAAAACAAGTATTTAGGGGGGTTAGTGTTTAGTCATTTAGTATGTTCATATGCTGATAGATAGTGATGCATTTAATGAAAGATGGCAACAGGCTGACAGCTGGAATGTTTATGAGGAAGGGGACAGGGTAAGGTTTGCACTGGTGACTCTAGTACTGTCATTTTGTGCGTCTTGAAGAATTTAATTTGGAAGCATTATGTTCTTTGAATGGGATGAGAATTTAGTATGCTGTGCATCTTCTCTTAATACGTTTGCTGTTTGTACAAAGCAAGGTGGAAAAAAATGACAAATAAACCTGTAGAACTTGTATCAGTAGTGCTTAGTTTTACACCCTGTTTAGCGCAAGGACAAAGTAAATCAGCCTATAACAGAAATAACCAAAAAGAAAATGAATGGACCTAGAGAAATGGAATAACTGAAGCACTAAGTGTGGTATAAATAAGAATTTTACTAATTTTATAGGACAGTCCTAGACACAGTCCTTTCCCAAGGTAGTACTAGCCTATTAGGTATATTTCCCGTTAATACGTGATATCCATAACTGAGACACAAGTAT
Organism: Calonectris borealis; assembly: GCF_964195595.1. NCBI lineage: Eukaryota > Metazoa > Chordata > Aves > Procellariiformes > Procellariidae > Calonectris > Calonectris borealis. The sequence continues at coordinate 6,918,807 of NC_134323.1, forward strand.
TGGAAAGTTGGATAATGGTGACACTGTTGACCACTACTATGCGTTGTAAATAATATATAAGGTCATTATTCTTTTTTCATTTTTATCACCCTTCTTTGTGGTCAAACTCTTCCCTTGAAGATCCTTTGAAAAGGAAAAAAAAATAGTGCATTCTGTTCTCCTGAGTCATTTGGCTGCATTAAGATTTAATAAAAAGCAAAAAAATGATACAAAAATAATGTATTCTCAGCAGAGTCAGAAGACTGTAACAGGGATTTCACTGCGTGCCATACAGAACCTAAAACAGATTTCCGTGTTTCAACCCAACAATTAAAGCATATCCAGCTCAATGGGTCTTACAGTATACAAGGTATAATATAGGCATTTCATCCACGCTTTCTGGAAGGAGCTACTATTTGTTAAACGAATTCACATATGAATAGACACATTGGCAAAGGTGTGCTGAGAAATGCCACCATTGGTCTGTTGAAGGCTTTAAAGGATTGACAAAGATTTTCAAATATTGTAAGTAGGTAACAAATGACTTCAAGGTGCAAAAGCTAAGACAACCATTTCAACAGTCACATAGAGTAATAAAAATATCTCAGTACCAATATTTGAGAAATATGGGTCAAATGTGCACGTCAAATATTATTGGAGTAGATCTTTTTGGTAGTAGTTTTGTGGTCAAGTGGTGGTGTATTTCATGATCAGCAGTGCATTTGTTTCCACAGTGTTAGATACAGGGTTATGTTTCATGCACAAAACTGCATGTGTAAATTAAGGCCAAAATCATCTTTAACTTGAAATGAATACCAGTCCAAAATGTAATATGTATTTCACAGGAAATTCCCAGTTCAAAAAACCCCTGAAGTTCTGATTTTGCAGGTGATTTAGCATTCTCTTTATCTAAATCATGTATCATTTCATTTGGAGCCCTAATGGCGCAGTGCTGCTGCTCAGTAGCAGACTCTGCAGTCTCAGGTCACAGACCCACCACACCACTGCTAGGTTAGTGAGTCACTTCTTGGAAAGACTGTGATTGGCAGGATTCTGCCTGTCCATTGCTGATATAGGAGGGGAAAAAAAGGAATAATGTTCTTCCAGCATTATAAAACGATTTTTGCTGAAGGAGGAAAATGCAGTTTTCAAAAATAGTGTTCAATTACAATAGCTGAACCACCGTGCTGAAAATCATGAGATTTTTCTGGCTTCATTCACTGCTGGATTTCTAACTTCCATGTCAAAGAGGGCAGAGGACCTAGTGATACTGTTCTTACTGTGGAAATGAAATACATCACCAGGCAGGTGTTCCATCTTTAGCGAACAGGGCAGACCCTTGGGGGAGAGAATATGTGACTTTAAAATTCCAGAATTTGAAGAAAGCTGACAGAATATTTTCATTTAGTAGATATTTTCCATTTCTTATGCCCCTCCAGCTGTTGCATTTTCAGTTTATTCAATTTTGGTATTATCTTTTGCAGATTTGCCCTATCCTTCCATGACTTTCAGTGGCATTCATTTTTGTAAAAGTGTCTTGCTAAGTTATGCCAAGATAAATACTAGCAGAACTGTATCCATGCTAGGAAATTGCACCAGTGTAACTATAAACTGAGACAGTTAAATCAGCACTGTGTGTAAACCTAAGTGCTTTGCTGGATTTTAGTCAAAACACTTTAAAAGTAATGTTAAATTTTGTTTTTGTGCCAGCTGTGGGCCAAACTCAGCCACCTGTATTCATATTGTATGCTTAGCCATGAGTATGCTGCAAGTATGTTCAAAACTTAAGACAAAGGAAAGTCCCACTGAAATAATTTAGAACTTAAGGATATGCATCTGCTTAACCTCTTTCCTGACTCAGGAGGGACTTAAGCATATACTTAGACTTACATGCTAACGTTTCATGCTGAATAAGTACCTTTATTTCTTAAAATGGCAATGAAGAAATTCTTATTTTGAATGTAATAGGAAAATTCCTAGAATCAGTCAGCCAAAGATAATTGCTGTTTGGAGAGCTTTGAATGCATGCAGTAAGAAAAGTACATTTTATCGAAGAAAAAACATACCACTTTAAATCAGTACAACCTACAAGGCAATATTATTTTTATTAACACGAATGCCGTAATGCTAAAGGTTGTTATACATTTGACTCAACCCAATAATCACACAATGTAAATGATATTCAAACAGGAGTGTATTGCATTGCAAAGATTAATTAACCTGAAGGTTACTTTACACCATTCTTCAAGGCAAAAAGTATAATTTACTCTAAGGTTACGGTCCCTTTACTGTACCAGAGTACTTTAAAATAGTTTTGAAAATTCTTTTTTGAAGAGCAAGGCAATAAATTATTCCACAGGATATATCAGGTAGTGCAAAATTCTGCCAGTAGACCTACTTCAAAAGTTATAAACTACACAGTTGACTCTTGTTGGGCCACAAGCACTCCAGTGATTATCCATTTCAGGTCAATTACACCAAAGAAGAATTTCACATGTGTACTGCTCTGGTGAGCTTCACAGGGCCAAAAAGATTACTGGTCCCCTCCAAAATCTGAGAGACTTCCATCCAGTTCCATACCCTCAGGAATATCCCTTCATCTCATTTTTTAGTGTTTGAATGATTCTGCTTGAGATGTTAATTAAGCCTGCAGAATCTGATTCACTGCATATTACTAAATATTTTTCTCTTTTTTCCATAGAATGCATTTATATCTTTCCTGTGCAAAAAGAGTATCCAAGAGTCTTCAGAAAATACAACTTTTTTATGAAACCAACTCTTGTGTTAAATTTTAGATGCTTGCAATTACTCTCTCTTTTCTAAATTCAGAATGCAAGTTGTTTGCCTTGCTAGCCTCCCTATCAGATCATTAGACTTCATGGTCCAAGCTCTGTGGAAGGCTTTTGGAAGGATGTCCTGGTTTCAGCTGGGATAGAGTTAAATTTGTTCCTAGTGCTGTGTTTTGGATTTAGTATGAGAAGAATGTTGATAACACACTGATATTTTTAGTTGTTGCTAAGTAGTGTTTACCCTAGTCAAGGATTTTTCAGCTTCCCATGCTCTGCCAGGTGCACAAGAAGCTGGGAGGGGGCACAGCCAGGACAGCTGACCCAACTGGCCAACGGGGTATTCCATACCATATGACGCCATGCTCAGTATATAAGTAGGAGGCGTGGTCCGGGAAGTAGCAATCACTACTTGGTTATCGGTCAGCGGGTGGTGAGAAATTGCATTGTGCATCACTCACTCTGTATATTCTACCATTATTATTATTGTTATTATTATCCCTTCCTTTTCTGTTCTATTAAACTGTCTTTATCTCAATCCATGAATTTTACTTCTTTTTTTTTGGACTCTGTTCCCCATCCCACTGCAGGGGGGGGGCAGGAAGTGAGCAAGCGGCTGTGTGTGGTGTTTGGCTGCCTGCCGGGTTAAACCACAACAGAGGAATATTTTTGTAGTACCAAAGGAATTCACATTACTGTATGTTTCATCTCTGTAGTCTGGATGCCTCAAAACTTGCTTTTTAGGTGTGTTGGAATTTAATTCATGCTGCAGAACATGCTTACACAGACCTTTCTGAGATTTTTCCCTTTCTATACAAAAGGCAAAACACCTCTCTTTTCAATCCCTTTTTCCTTTCCCACAGCTCTGTTGCCTCTCTTCTGTACAGGGAACGTGATGACATATTTAAGCAGTGCATGACATTTTAACATTAATCCTTAATGTTATTTTATTGAAATGTGTAAACATGTATATTTTTCACTGTCTCATACACCATTATAATTTCTTTTACCCTGTTAAATTCACATGTAATTTAGGATGGAAAAATACATTTTAGAATTACACCTGCAGCATGTAGTATTAGTATGACTTTTCCATGGCATGACAGTGATGTTTCAACAATCTATACATATTGATTTAGGCTGATAATAAACAATTTGATTAGGCTCTATCTATAGGCTGTCATTTCAATCACTGTCACTGGTCCAATAGAGTGGAAGGCAGCTAGCAGACACATATGGCAAGATTTCTCAAAATAAGAAACTCTGGCCTGATTAGAGCCCTAGGTTCAGTGAATTGGACAAGACAGCTCAGCTGCCAGGTTATTAACTCCCTCAGAAAATACTCTGCCTTTTCCCCGGGGCCAGCCTGAATATTCTGATCTGGATCGATAAGCAATCTCCGGTGTGTACAAAATGCCAGCTAGAATCATTTGTCTCAGTGCAGTCTCCTTACAAAGAATAAAACACCTGCAGTATATGGCCTTCTCTCCCTCCTCCCCCACCCTCCCCTTTTTAACTAATGACCCACAAAGAAGGAAGAAGTAACTGAATCTATTCCATCATCAGGAAGGCTCTCTCAGGTTTGTTTTAATGATCACAATGGCTACCTTTCAATCTTATAAAAATTATATCAGTCATGGTTTCCCTGTGGCATGTTTATGTAAGTAATGTGAACTGCGATGTAATGACAAGTGTACAGATGTCATTGTAAGAGGGCCCTTGGCAAGAAGATATCTCAGAATGTCAGAATTTTAATAAACAGCGGACTGCTGGTAGGGTTCTCTTTGGTGGTTGTCTTTTATATTTGTAATGTGTGCTGTGATCTGTTGCTTGGGCCAGAGATTTTTCAAGAGTGTTTAGCAGCAAAGGATACTTTAAAATTGATTGGAGCAGAAGAATTACTTTCCAGAGTGGTGATGTTTGCCCGATCTGGTACATATCCGCAGTTTTGTTTGTAGTAGTGGCGGATTGTAGACATATAACTTGTTCTTTCTTGAGATTCGTACCAAAGTACCAAAACATGGAGTTTTCATCCGAGCGAATTCAGAACCATCCAAAGATCTTGGACCTTGTTTTCTCAAGAGGGAAAACCACTTCATAAGATGCCTTACCCTTCCCTCTTTTGGTTAGAAAGCGTAGCAGACTTGAGAGGAAAGCCCCTGCTTTAATACCTCAGCACTGTCCCATTCTTCTAACCCAGGCAAAATAAAAATTGTAGAAGGAAATGAAAATAACATTAATAAGAACAATCCTTACAAATATGAGACACGTTTAACACTTGAAGGAAAATATGACTGTGATAGCATGATGATAAAGGTTTCTTCCATCTGGATTATGCAAAAATTAAGAATCAGAGGTGTTGATACCTCTCTCAGAGAGCGGTCAGCTGTAAAGTTAAAACAAAGCAAAGAATTCCCAGGTCTTGATGTGTGCAATTTCAGCGTTTGCATTCTGGTTATTCGAGAACCCTTGTCCTTTTTTAATATTTAGGAAAGGATATGTGCTTTCTCTTTCAAAGTTCTGATCAATGGACATCTTTGGTGAAATTCAGTCTGTCTTCTTATGTAATGCTTCAGAGTTTGTTCCCTGGCTGTACTCATTATCTTACAAGCTTGAATTTAAATACAGTAAAAAAGAATGTCTATCTACTAATAAATACCCTTGACTCAAATTCAAATCAAATAACTGCAAAATTGTAGAAAAGCCCAAAACCTCCAAGTTTCTCTCCTTCACTGGTCATGTATTAACACCTGGAGGCACAAGACAGAACCACCTCTTGCCCAAGAAGTATATAGCATCATATTTCCCATGTTGTCAAGAAATAAAAGCTGAATCTCCCTAGCTATCTACATTGAATATTTACTGAGTAAATTCTTATACTAAATACCTGTTTCTGAGTATGGATTAAAATTCTTCCAAAAAGAATTAACTTGTTTTTCCAGGCTATTGAACTAGCTCCTCATCAGGCTGTAAATGACGGCATAATTCTGATCTGAATTTATGTAACTGTTTACCTCTATGTTCCTATAGAAAACTTACTTTGAGTTAATGTAAACTGGAAGTCCACACCTAGTTCAAAAATAAAACGGTTTTTTGTGTCGTGTTTTCTCATGACAAATCAGAAAGAAGCATTTTACATTTGTGCTGCCATCACTTGTAAAAGAAAAGGAGGTTTGCATTTACTCTCTGTCCTTCTTTGCTGCATGAGGTGTCTTTGCTCTGATAGTGTCAAGAAATTAGAACCCTCCTTCCAGACAGTTTCTTTCATATTTGCTATCGAAAATTTCAGGAAATAAATGATGCTTTAAAAAAAGAACCATGTAAGGAACAACTCTAATGAATTGATTTCTCAATATAGAAAACATATTTCCCATCAAGACACCTATTAGAATGCTTATCTAGGGGAAAATGCACAGAGTTTATATGAAAAGCTGGTGTTATGTTAATTCCCATTATTATATACAGATAATATTGAGGAAGATGGAACAAAGTGCCTTTAAACCAAAGCTGATGGCATTTTTTTTCTTGTTTGCTACAGTTTTATTGTAGTGAAATATGTTAATTTTAGCAGTGGAAAACCGCCCTAAATAGACAGCATAAGAGCAATAAGATGTCACATTGCAGAGCACAATTTTAAAATGATGTGCTCTAGAAGTAAGGCTTTTAGACATTTTGGTTTATGTATTAAAACTTCCCACAAATTTGATTGAGAATGAGCCTTTGATGGATATTTGCTGCAGTTATGCTGCATTAGACTCGATTTATCCACCACCTCTCATTGTTGCTATTGATTGATTTTTAAATTAGATGAAGGCAATCAGTAAATACCACCCAATCAAGTCCTAAAAACATACAGGAGATTAGACAATTTAGGGTAATCAATGAAAATATTCTGTGATTTGCTACCACTCAATTTTGACCATAAATTACGACCATAACTTGCAAGTTACTAAGCCATAAAACAAGTGGATGTGACAAGAAAAACTATAAGAAATGAATTAAGGAGATGAAGAGGAACCACTAGTGTTGTCATTTAATGAGACAAAATTACTCTTTATACATATCTTGCATTTCTAGTTGAGTCTTGCCAACAGTAATGGAGTACAAGAGCATGAACACTTCTCTCAGATTTTTTTCTAATTTTTTTTTTTAATGTAAAAGCTGTTCTTTTGTGTAACAAATCAGTTTGAACAATAAGTAATCTACCTAATTTTATTGCAGCAAATAAATTAATGTAATTTTAGGTTTAAAACCTGCTACTTGCTAAAACCCCTCACCCAACATCACAGGCACTTGCAAACACTAATTTTAAAGTCACACTTCTACATGGTGTTATATCCTGCAAAGTTTAAAATGTAGCAATAATTGAATGTTATTTTAGACCAACACTTTGAAGAAGCTGTGCTTATACACCGTTTTTCTGTGATACATTTCACCCATTTTCTATATTCTCACAGCAGTCTCACCAGCAACTAATAATTCACATGCCTGAAAAAAATCTGTTTTAAAGTTTATTTACTAGTTGTAAATAGGTGGTCAGGTTCTTTCTATTTATGAACTTCAGTATCTATTTGGAATTTCTAGGCAGTATCTATCCAGTATTTCCAGGCTGAAAAGCTGCCTAGAATTATATAAACAACCATTAACAGCTATAGGCCTTATTGGAATAAATTGGTGAAATAAAGCAAATTTTATCATAAATCTGCTCCCTTCAAAAAATAGTACAGATGTGATACTGCTGAGTAGCATGCAAAAGTCATCTTGGTTAATGCCTTTATGATCCTCCTTAGAATAAGGAGGAACTTTAGAAAAGGTGTACAGAATAATTTCAGGGAGTGTTGATCGTAGAGAAGGGTGATATTAACAAGGTGCCTTTGACAAGAGGAAAATTCATGTGCCTTCTTCCACACTAAACAGAAATTTGAGAGGCCTGCAAATGGTACACCTTGAATGAAGATGAGAATTAAACATAAGACAGCGCTATAGGAGGAAAGGACACACTTACTGCACTCAGACACACTAAAATATGATGATATAGAAAATGCCTTTGTAGAGCTTGATGACAGAGTGTTTCCTTTGCTAGCACATAAGCGCAAAACACACAGATGGAATAAATACTGAAAATATATGGATTTATATTTACCATGGTTTAATTAATTCCCAGTAAAGACAAATTTCACATTGCAGTGGAGAAGGCAAAAACCCGAGAGTCTGAAGAAAGCATTAGTTGCAAACAAAAGATTAGTCAGCAAATACTGACTCTGTATCAGCGGGTGGACTCTGTGTGAGAGAATCCAGAATTAGAACATTGGGAGTATTTCATGCAGAAACTCAAAGCATTTGCTATAGTAGACAAATGTCTGGCACTAACTTAAAAAAAAAAAAAAAGGTAGTTGTTCTTAGCTGGTTCTTTTTCAAAGTCATTTCCTTCAGCCTAGTGTTTTAGAATCAGGACTCACTTTTCTGTACAAGTCTGGGGAACAGAATAATTCCATGTAAGTGCTGGGCCACTTGTGGAAACACGTTTCTCTCTGTCAAAGACACTACTTATTTGAATTCTGAATTTAGCATTAGAAAACAGTCCAGGTCTGGTCTTTCAGATTTTCCATGTTGTCCAGTACATCTGTCTAAGGCAATCCAGTTTGAAGAGGAACTATGAGAATCCCTAATAAAATAGAAAAACACCCCCAGCTTGCTAAATCTTTTTTTTTTTTAATTATTGAAATGGACTTTTCATTAACTTTTGCATTTTATCAATTTCTACAGGCTCATAAGTTGTTAAGAAAAAAGTAAATTCAGTGCTAACAATAGCTTTTCTTCCTTATAGGTAAACTTGGTACTAGAGGAAACTTCTGTGCCTCACATCATTGGCACAATTTCTGAAAAGAATGTAAAATGAGACTTGGAAGAGACATAGTTCTCAAAAATAGTATTCCTCCCTCTGTAGGTACCATTATTTCTGAAATTTGAGATTTTTCCTTTAATTTGAAATCTCCTTTGAAAATCAATTTCCAGCTTCTTTCTAAAACATTCTAGATGCGATTGAACCTTTGGAAATCTGGTGGAAATTTGCAAGATACACAGCTAAGTCGTGAAGGCAGGAAATGAAAAAGGTCAGAATTTGGATGGACTCTGGAGCATTTGCATTCTCATATTTAAATATTTGCCTGAATTACATCTGAGCTATAACTTTTCAGTTACTGTAATTTTTTGCATTCTCCCTAACTAATGGTACTCAAGACAAAACAATGTTTACATTATTTCAGTATATCAACATATTGTGTTCAAACTCATGTTTCTGTGACTTAAAAAAAAAAAACAAAACATAACAAAACCCCAATAACCTCTAGCAAGGAGAACAGGAAAGGGAGAGAAAGAAGAAAACCCCTGACTTAAAACAAAGACAGGGACCTACTTTGTAGTTCCTGATGGACTGGTGCAATACAATGAAGCTGGTGTATTCAATATAACTTTTAGAATAATTGCCTGGGAGGTAACCAGAAGTAGTACATTTTACTTTATCATGGTACATAAATAAAAGGGCAGACTAATTAATCATATAACTTACTAAAAGTGCTTTTTATTTTGCCATTTAGTATGCTAGAAAGATCATTTTCTTTAATGTATATACCCAGTATTAACATGATTTAATCCATCATGTTCTGTATTATGAAATTACTTTGTTTTACTCCCTGATCCAGCTGAAGATCATTAACCCACACTATTATCTAAGTCATACATCATTTGAGTGTATTACCTCATATAGCAAAAAAGCTACTTCCCTCGGTTATACACTCCAACTAAGAAATCATTTTTTCTGGATGTTGCTGACAAGTAGAGCTGTTTTCATTAGAAAGCAGATGGTTCACTATTTCGATTCTGTTTTACCTTCATGTTTGCTCCAGCTCAGAGTTCTTTGCTGCCGGTCACCTCATTGTTTGCCTCTCACAACATCCACATCCTGTATTCCAGACCGATCTACAAAATGTGCTAAACATTCAAGTACTTTGCCTTCCCCAAGACCTCCTCTTTGAATGCCTCATGTACTCCACATCCTCGCTTGTTGTAAGTCAGTCTTCAAAAAGCAATGAAAGTGCATCTAATCATCTGAACAGTAGCTTAAGCTCCCACAGTTTTGCAGTTGTCTGTTAGTTGAGAGTACCAAAGATGTAATTGACACATTCAGATTCGAGATTGGGCCTGAAGTCACACCACTGGTGAATTTGCCTCAGTGGAGCTTTAGGGCAGAATCTGGCTTTCTGTCATTAGGGCAGAATCTGGCTTTCTGTCATTTCTTGCAGTTTGCAGTTATGGTGTTTATGATACTGATATTTTCACCCTCTGAAGTCTATATAATGCATGTTCTGCTTGGGCTGCCCTGATACCATGAGTGCCCGGTAGCTGTCAGTACGTAGTAGTCTGCAATGTAAAGGTGTGCATGATAGAGTAGATCCTGAAGACAAGCATTACTTATGTTATTATATTCAGAGTTAACCACATGTGAATGTCATCTTATGTTAGAGCTGGGAGAGATGCGGGCCTGGTTATCTAAACAACGTCCATCCAAAGGTAAACACTCACTTGAGATTTCTGAATATTGTGCTTCTGCAAACTATGGTTCCCCTCTCCCCTCCCTCTTTAAATTCGTGTATTTGGATATTTCTTGTACAACTGGCTATGTCAGCTAGCTGGGTATAAAAGCACTGTTGGTTTCTGGAATACATAGTAATATATTTCCTGAAAGTCAATTTCTGTGCGGTGCTCAGCTCATGTAGGAAGCAGGCATGAATTCTCGTCTGTTCAGTACCAGTGAAAAAATACAGAAGTGAGGATATTGCCACACATCTCCCTCAAGGAGCTCATAGATTCAGAGGTTTGTGTTAAAATAGCTGATGCACATTTTCCTAGAGCTCCAAACAGGGACCATAAGTGATAGAGGTTTTCTGGCATGGTATCTGCACATGTGAGCCACTGTCCATGGCAGAGATGAAGGAAGGAAAGGCAAGGTGGGTGTTAGGATTCTTTTGGACTTTGTTTTGCATTTCAAGTTTCCAGATGCTGATAAGTGGATAAATCTTTTTTTAAATGCTGCTTTCTTATGCCGTCTGTTTTGTGGGACCATAGGAAGTGCAGTTTGGAAGAAATATCCCAATTGTATTATTGTCATATTGCTACTGTGTGATTTTATCACCTGAAAAAAACAATCATCCCTTCTCACTAGCTTTATACACCTTTTTTTCTACAGAGGAAATATAAGATGGAAAGTTTTTTTTTAAGAATGCTTTGGGAAAATCATATTTGTTATGTTAACAGTAAAGCAAAACTATGTAGTGCTCTTGATAGTCTGAGGAGACTTGTTTTCATTCTCTTGGGATTTGCAAACAACAGAAATTACCTGCTTCTATTTGCTTTCCACAGGCATGTGGGAGAATGGCTAACTCAAAATTCTGTGTAGAAATGCTAGGCTATTCTAATGAGTTACCATAGGTTCTGGTTTAAAATCCTTTATAAAAATTCTAGCATAAACATCCAGTTAAGCCATATAGATTGTTTTGAGTCAAAATGAAGATTGAGTAGTTCCTGAAAATATTTCTTGGTATTTTTATCATAAAAAAGAATAAATGATATTTTGAAATAGTTGCACTTCAAGTAGCAGAAGTAACACCTGTTAAGTTTCAGACTGGTTTTAGTTATCTCTAAGCATTTGCCTTTAGAAGTAGACTCTCATTCTAGTTAAGTGAGGAGACTAAATGCTCTCGTTGCTTGAGTAGGAAGCCACTTATTAAAGATTAAATCCTTAGAGGTAAACCATCATTACATAACTTCAGTTCTTCCATAGTATGTATGTTTTGGTTTTGATCATTCTATACTGAAGTTAATACTCAAACATTGTAGTAATATATTCAGACCTGCTTTGTGTAGTTTTCTCTGATTTCTGCCATGTCCATCACAAACTCTCTTTTTCTTATAGCTTCAGGAAGTTTGGGGGGGTTTTCCCCTGATTTTTTTTTTCCACATACTTCCTAAGTCATGTCAAATTTACCATTTATTATTACCTTCTTACATTTGCCATGTGTAAAGATGTTCTCTTCTTTATTCACACTGAAAACTAATATAGAGCTTGGCAGGAATAAGGGTACAGTGTTGGGATGGGTATTTGATTTTGTTAATTTTAAGGACAACCTGTTCACCGATCTTAAAGTGCATCATAGGTGGGATGTGATTTAAAACAATGATCCTAAATAAACAATTACTTTTTTTCTTGTACAGTTTTCACTGAAATTGTAGGAAGAATAGAGGCCTGTAATGAATATGCTTACAAAATTCAAAGAAAGGATAATAGATTTGCATTGGTTACAAATATTGTCATCTAGATGAACACCAAGGACAATGTTTAGTTATAGATTAATAATCCATGGTACAAAGAGTTCTGAACAAGTTAGGGGAAAACATAAAGCTACAATATTAAGCAAGCAAAGCCAAGGCTGAAGGTCAGCCTGCAGTTACTAACCATGCTCAGTTATATTATTTTTAGTGATGACACAACATTTAAGCTATTGAACTTGGCACCACAAACAGCCATGCATATTGTACAGAGTGAAGAAGCATGCAATTGGTTGGGGTTGATTTTTACATTTCTGTTTATAAAGTCGATGGACTCTGGTCTATTCTCAGTCAAATGTAGGATCAGCATCCAATCTGAATAAACCTCACCTGAATAAACCTCACAGCCATAATCCAGCTGCAAATAAGACAGGGCAAAAATAGTAGGTGCAGGTGCTGCTGCTTACACATTATGAGCCAGAAACTGAAAAAGGTAAGGCATAAAGACGGATTATCTTCTGCAGAAGGAGCTGGGTGCAGCTGTCACTGGGTCTTTAGAGGTAATGCCTTTGCACAGCGAAGTTTCTGTTGCAGAACTTTAGCTCCACTTCTTCATGCGGACAAGGTTGCCAAAGTGATGAGAGAAGAGCAGACTGCACAGTCTTCTGGAGGGACTCAGTTAGCCCACACTGAAGTATGTGCAGCTCCAGCTACAGTGCCAGAAATCACCAAACTGTCCAGTTTAAAGTTAGCCTGGGCATGTCTACATGCCCAATCCGTAAACAGCCTCACAGGCCATTGCTCTGTTGACAGCACAGACCCTGTTTTTTGCATAGTCGTAGAAGTGAACACTATGAATAGCATTAATTGCCCTATGTCCAAAAGGAGATTTCTGTGCCACTACCATGTTCCCCAGGGCAGCTTCCAGCTATGATAGTGACTCTGTTGAATGGAGTTACCTGAGCTTCTCTAGATACCATAATCTACTCCTCAAGGTATCAGTTTATCACAGGTGTTTTCTTATAGTTGGTAACTGTCATCTTCTGACAGTGATGCCCAAATGATTTAAGAATTTACCTCCAGTAAACTGAGAGAAAAGATAGACTTTTAGGTTTATGCCTTTGAGTGCTCCACAGAATGTGATTTAGCATTGATGTCACCCAAGCCAATTTTTTTCTTTTCAAGAAGGTATTTTGCAACTACCAAATTCTGTAGTTGAAGGTAATTATCAAAACAGAAGAAGGATATAACAATGACAACAAAGTAGTACTGTGAACTGTTGGTATGAAACTTTGTTTTTAGTATAACTAAGTTAGTGTTTTTGCTTTAACAATTATGAGCTTAATATACATAAAACTTCCATCAATTTTTCTAGCCCAGGTTTTGTCCCTACCTGAATGCTATCAGTATAATCACATAACATCATAAAGTATCAAACCCTTGTAAAATAATTCCAAGCAAAATAAATGAGAAGCCATGGGAAATTATAGCATAGGATCTTGACAAGTTAAAATAGAAAACAGTAAGTACACCAGATGCCATTCTAGGATTTGTGTGTGAAACTGTATAAGGAGTGCACAGACACTCCTGATATTCATATAAAACACACGCAGAAATTTCACCTGTTATTTTATGGGAATAAGTTATGTACACTCTTCAAAATTTTAACAAAAGGAGTTAGAAAATGTAAACTGTTAAAATGAGATAATACTGGGCAACAGCAATTTATTTATAAAAGTATGTCATTTTCATTTATGAACACTGTTCAACTTCCATGCATGTTTTGCTGTTTTCAAATAACAAACTGACCTTTTCAAATCCATAATGAGGTATGAAATAAATGACAGAGTACTGAAGGTGAGTCATTCATTAATCATAGGCAAAACAGGGCCGAAATCAAGGACACAGGAGCACAAACTGTAAAAGTAATAGGTTGCATAATCATTGTATTTAATATTAACTACATTATGTTTTTCATGTGAGTTCTGAGAAGCTGATTTTTTATGTTTACATGAAACTAATCCAAGGTAAATTTTATTTCTCAATATTATTTTATCTTAGTGGTTGCCCTCTTTTTAATAAAGTAGAAGACATGAATTCTAGCTTATCATGTTATTATGAAGATTTAATAGAGAGGCTTAGCAGGAACCTTTAAACCTACTGAAACTTTTGATTTAAGATATTCCACTTTTGACTAGAATGTACCGAATCATAGAGCTACATCCCCTTCTTGTTTGTCATGGCAGATCTCCCATTAAGGACATAAATTCACCTAGAATTGGTTGTTTTGGCCAAAATAAATTGTTATTCATATTCAGCTGTCAGAGAAAGAGAGACCAAGAACTATTGTTTGAACGATTCTGGGCCTTTATCCTTCAAGAGTTCAATCCACAGTGATTACACAATGTGCAACAAGGTTGTTCACAATTTACAGGTGACTGAGTATTTAAATAGTTGGGATAGCTCAAACGGATATAATAATAATAATTTGCTCCCCCATGTCAGATTTCAACTAAAAACACAAGAACAAACTAGGTTGGAGGAAGATAAGGTGGACTGGATCAGCATGCAACAATCCAACACCACACACCATCTGTCCTGCCCTGAAAGACTGTTATGACAGATGGAGCCCAAAGTCATGGACTAAATTAATTCAATGGACATTTTAGAGAGATGGCCCATAGACTGAGGGAATGATATCTGTGTGTATATATCAAAAGACGGGAAATGTGGTGGTGATTAATTGGAATGTATTGGAAAATGTGAGACCTGGGCAATGACATAGATGGTATAGAATAAGGAGTGGATACAGTCCTGGTTTTGGCTGGGGTAGAGTTAATTTTCTTCCTAGTAGCTGGTATAGTGCTGTGTTTTGGATTTAGTATGAGAATCATGTTGATAACACACTGATGTTTTAGTTGTTGCTAAGTAGTGCTTACCTATCAAGGACTTTTCAGCTTCCCATGCTCTGCCAGGTGCACAAGAAGCTGAGAGAGAGCATAGCCAGGACAGCTGACCCAACTGGCCAGCGGGGTATTCCATACCATATGACATCATGCTCAGTATATAAGCTGGAGGGAGTTGGCCGGGGGGCAGTGATCGCTGCTCGGGGACTGGCGGGGCATCGGTCGGTGGGTAGTGAGCAATTGCATTGTGCGTCACTTGCTTTGTATATTCTTTTATTATTATTACTATTTTACTTTATTTCAATTATTAAACTGTTCTTATCTCAATCCACAGTTTTCTTACTTTTACTCTCCCGATTCTCTCCCCCATCCCACCGGAGGTCGGGGGAGTGAGCAAGTGACTGTGTGGTGTTTAGTTGCTGGCTGTGGTTAAATCATGACAGTGACACAGCCAGGAGTCAGCTCATTTCAAAATCACTAAACAGACGCATCTCCTTGTTCCATACACATTTGTTCTCTCATTTGGGTGGAGCTAGTATTGATACTACTCTTACTTATTATTTCAGAATTTGCTGGACCGAGAAGGAGAAAAACCGAGGAGAAAAGTGCAGAATGAGAACTATGCACATAACTTACAGGAAGGTACCGTTGTGTTTTGCAGCCCCCAATGTAATACTCATTCACACCCTTGTCAGCTTTGTCTGTCTGTAACTCTATCTGCGTAGACCAGATGGGGTGACCAGCATTCCTGTGAGCCGTGTGCTGAAATGCCAGCATGGCTGACAGCCGTGGGCCACAGGAGCACAGGGAGGCTCTGGGCAGCTCTCTGCAGGGGTCTCTCTGTTCCCGTACAGCGTGCGTCACACTGGGGTCTGTGCAACCCAGCTATGCTGGCCTTGGTGGTCCATACTAGTTCATCTTTTCTGCAGACAAAAATTGGAGTTATCCAGCAGGGCTTGCCTCACCTCAGTCCTATTAGTGGTCACGGCCTGTTTCCATGTGGTGCTCTGTGTCCAGGCACACGGACTTCTTGGAGTGCACTGAAACCAGGCTGCAGGTGCACTGATGTGCTCTAGGATCTTGTCCTTCCATGAACTCTGGGCGCAGCCTATGTTTGCCCCAGAGTCTGGAAGAAGTGTTCCCTGGTCCTCCAGTCAAATGGACTCATGTTGTAGTCCTGATGTAGGAGCTGCACTTGGACTGCTTATTAGTCCCATGTGGTTGTCCTCACTGTTATACACAAAGTCTCTGTGATTTGCACCCTTTAGTATGGTACAGCCCACTCCATGAAATGCTGTAGCCCATGTTAGAAAGCCTGTAACATCCGTGGGTCAGAGAAGCTGTACTGCATGCTTTGTGACTTGGGATCTGCCTCAGAGCAGTCTTTGCTCACACTCTTTCTTAGCTATAATTAATGCATGTTGTTTTCATGCATAGCAATGCCTGAAAAAACATTTGCCTACATTTAGACTATATACAGGCATTAATAGGCCAGTGTCTAATATTTAGATGGAAATCATGATTTCTCAATATTTCCATTAACAATCTTTGCAACTTGAAGAAAAGTTCTCTCTGCAATTCTGTATTCAGAGGAAAAAACAATGTATCTGTTGATTAAAGGTACATACTTTATCTCCTTCATATGTTTTCCATAACCCTTGATAAAAAAAAGTATCTTAATTTTTAAAACCCCCATTTAACCAATTTCCTACCCTCTCTACTCCAACCTTTCTATGTTTTATAAATTATATTGGTGTTAGATTCACACAGTGCTTAAAGTGTTTCTTCCTTATATGAGAAACTATATATAAGCTGCAAGGTATAAACCCAATAATTCTTAGTGATGTTTTCCTTTCTGAAGAAATATAAAGGACATGATGTTCAATGAGTAGATCTAAATGAGATTTTAGGATTGGATGGTTTTAGGGAGAAAAAAAAAGGTCACCAAATTTTGTTATGGGTTGAATGATATACTATTAAGACTGAGGAATTTGCCCAGGTCTGTTAAAAATCATACATTCCATTCAGGCCTGTGTAAGTGGGGAGATCCCCATAACATATTTATCTTCATTTTAGATGCAGGTGGTTTAAATGTGGTGCTCTGGTTTAGATTCCAGAGCAAATAGGTTACCTATGATATTATTATTCCCAGGAATAGATTGCCAAGCACTGCCTTTCTCAGGCAATATGGTTAAAGGGTTCTGTCCCCAGTGGTCCTTTGCTTGACTACTTTTCCCAAGCTCCAGATCAATCTTTAACTCCTCACTTTTAAATTAGGATGAAGTACTATTTAGAAGAAAGGGAACATAAATACTTCCAAAATCCAAGCAAATAGGATTTCTCACTCTTCCCTCTCCTAAACAAGACACTTACAATTACGAAGCCCATGAAGTCATCTCTGTGCTGGACCAATTATTTCTAAATTTTTTGAACCAATCTCTAACCTTCCAGCAGAATATATTTTTTTCCAAGTAATCTTCTAATGTTGTTGCAGAGTCTTCAAGTCAGTGCCAGAAACATTTTGCCAGAGGCCTGAGAAATCTGACACCATAGAAAATTTGGAAAAAATCAGTACCATATCAGAATATTTAACCTTTTATAGCTACCCCTGCCTCGCTATTTGCATGGTGTCTTGCACAAATAAACTCTGAATCTGAGCTGGGCTTCCTCTGTACTTCCCAGAATCCAACTTTGCAGAGCTTCTGTTGTTCTGCTTTTAGAGGCTGTTCTGGCAGCAGAGATGGATGGTAACTTTATATCCAAAAGTTAAAAGGTGAAAAAAAGTTTGGCTTTTGGGGGTACTTGGACTTGTTTGTGTCTTCAGCATATTTGAAATTGCTGTTAAAATATCTGCAAATGTCTTCACCAAACATATCAAAGTTAAAGGAATGCATTTTAAGCTAATGCCCTCTCCTAGGTTAATGATTAATACTGTGAGAACTCAGCTTGGTATTTATTGTATCATGACACAAGTAAATTGAACTCCAAGCAAGTCATTATCTATTTTATTTTTTTTTTAAGTATGCAATGCCAAATGATTAACTTCTTTGGTAGAAGGATAGTAAAAACACGGGGCAGGCAGTACTTATTGAGAGTCTTCATTGGGACTCCTTTGTCCACAGTCTGTGTGGTATATAAAGGTCATAGTTCTTATAGAAGAAGGTTTTCTGTTTCCAATGCAAAACCTAAATCATTGAACACATTTTACAAAAAAATACATTTCTGTTTTCATCATTGTATTAAAAAAAAAAATCCTTGCATTCTACATCTATTCCTCACTCGTTATCATAGTAAACCGCACCCTCTGTTATCTATATGTATGCAATGCTGTTTATTTCCTGTGGAAATGAATTTTAAAATTATTTTAAACAGAGAAGAACTGGAAGTTCTCCATATCTTAAGTACTCAGAAACTTCAAGATCAGTTTTGCCTCATGCTGAGGCTTATCAGATAGTTTTGTGTCCATTTATTTGAGTTTTATGCATGTTCAGTTTTTAATTTTGTTCTGGTCCTTCTCTTTGTCATGTATTGAACAAACATTTTTTTAGAAATTGAAAGGGATTTTTATTATATGATAATAATTTAAATCATTCCATCATAAATAGTAACTATTGAATACTTCTCCCTTGGAAAACAGATGGAGTTATAAAACTGGTATAGGTAAAGTAGAGCTCAGTAGAGAGAGAGATTAAGTAAAGCTTGTTTTAAAATTTGGTTTTGGTGTTTCTGACTCAAACTACTGACAAAGGCCTTGGAAAAACAAAAAATTGTGTTAGCATTTTAGGACTATGCTAACACAAGCAAAGAAAAAAATTTGCTGATTCCTGATATTTAATAAAGACAAAAAAGCAAGTAGAGAATATGCTGTAAAAACATATATTAGTCAGGAGAAAGGGTCACTTGAAAATTTGGTCATTGTTGAACATCTTTGAAATTCTACTTTGTATCAACAAACATAGCTAATTTAAAATCGGTTTTCAACAGACCAATCAAAGGCACTTTACTCATCTATTTTTCTGCCAGATTTCAGTTTGATCACAAACATGTCAGCACTGTAGCTATTCCAAAATCAAAATTTTCAACCTTCTTAATTCTGTGGGAAGGATGTTTTACTTCACTAGAAAAATAGTTATTTTTCTTGAAGTGTAAACATTACCTTTCAGGAAAGATACAGCCTGGAAAATTCTGCCTGAAATGTAAATGCTTCAGAAAGTTACAAACACCTAAAATTTTTAAAATTTAGATTAGAATAAAAATACTTGGTCAACGTTAATTATCCCATTGTTAAAACCTGCAACTAGACGTCCCTGTCTGCAAATACTTTAAGGTTCCAATTCCATTTTGCAATTCCCAATTTTTTCATGGTAAGCTAGCCACTGTTTAGAGCCTTAAAGGTGTTTTACCTGGTTTTCCTTATATCACCAGATAATACATGGCCAAGTTATTTAGATACAAATAAGCCTTGAGAATATCATGAAATCCATTCTAATTTCATTCATGCCTTGGAGATAATAATTTAAAGAGCTAGTCACTGCTTGCAATTAAGCATGGAGAAAATAGATCCATCCCATAATTTATGTCTGCAAAGGTTGGGCTGGATTTGTAATTAATGTTTGCTCCTTTTAATGAAATACTCCAAAGGTCTGCACTTCTGTCATTCATGGAGGTAATTTTTCAATTGATTAGTAAAATAATACTTGAAAAGTAAATGCACCTGCTTTAGCACAGAAATGTCTTAGTCAAGTAGAGACAATGATTGGAGTGCTAAAAAAATACCATTTCAATACAGTAGAGACTGGAATTTTACTCCTCCAGAATTCAGAACTCCCACTAAAGAGAAAAAAAGAAAAGGTAATTAAACCTCCAACAACTTCTTCAGCATGCTTTCATCCAGTTTAATTCCTGGGTGGTTTTCAGCATAGCTAAGTACTTTTAGGAACACAGCCTGAACTGTGCATTTGTACAAGTGAAATATCTCTGGAAAGCACATGTTACAGCAAGACGTAATTTTTATATTTGTGTACCTTAGTATTTTTGGAGGGCATGAACAAATCATTTAATATTGGGAATTTGTTTCCATTTTGGATAAACACTCAACATCTGACAGCTCATTTGGATTATATTCTTATTTCCTTTTCAGAATCAAACCTTTTCAAGCCTGCAATATTGCAAGGCTTGAGAGTTAGGGTTCTGCAACTGCTGGTTTAAAATGGCTTGTAATGTCCTTTCTACAAAACAACCGCTACCAAATCGAACGAAATAAAATAACAAGCCACCTCTGCCTGCTTTCAGGGAATTGATAAGGATGTTGTTTGTATTAATCACTCCAGAAAGGATGTTTGATAACTTCTCCTGTTTTGTTAATTTAGTCATTTTGACACAAAGGATTACTGTTCCTGTACTACAGAGACCTCACATTCCGTAGTAGTGAACCTTCTGGGAACTGACCATAAGTCAGACTAGACAGAATGCAGAGTAGAAGCCACAATCTATGCTTGAGGGCTACCAGCATGGTAGTCCAAGAGGTTTTGGACCTCCTGTCATCTGGGACAAGGATTTTGCTTTCAGAGAAAGAGGTGAGAGAAGTGAATAAATGTGGTGAAAGCGGCCCTTATCCACTGCTCAGCCTAGTGGAGCAGAGTAATCCAGACAGTGGAGCAAGGGGATGTGTGTCATCTGATAAAGGAGGGCAAAAGAATCAACATCTCATACTTCCTCTGGCCAATATAATCACTAGATAAAAAGATAGCTTTGCTTCATGTTTGGCGGAGTACTTGCCAACAAATTCTCCAGTCACAGTTTTAAAAATTGATCTCTGCTCAGTTATGGAAAAGGCATAGGCCTCTGTTTGTGAAAATATCTCATACTATGGCTTCCACAGGGCTGAGTCTTTTTTGCTGCTGAAAAGAACCTGATTTAGAGGCTTGTTTCTTTCCTCAATGTTTCCTCACTGGTGTGCTTTAGGCAGCAATGTTTGGACCTTTGCTGACACTGGCTGGGTCAGCAGGCAGCTGCTGTGAATCAGCTCTGAGGCACTCAGCTCTCCCTGTGCACTGAGAGGGAGCCCAGGTTGGACCATGTATGTCTTACACTCTGGGTGGGCAACACCATTTAACACTTCACTGTAGGACTGCTTCCCAATCACAGCCCTTTGAGAATGCCTGCTAGGGATTTTCCTGTCCAGAGAGGAAAACATGTGGCTAGTGGTCCCTGCATAACTGTAGCAGAGAAGTCTTCAGGACTTAGACCTTCTCCCAGATCTTGGAAGGAGAAAGAGGAATGGTTGGAAGTGGGGTGTGGGTTAGAAGTGCTGTTGCACTAAGCCTAGGGGTGGGCCACAGGAGTGATGGCAGGACACACAGATAGTGTGTGGATGTTGTTCTGATACTGTGTATGTTTAGCATCACTATATTATCTTGCCCATCAGAACATTTCACTTTAAGGATAGAAGTTTATAGTTTTAAGGCTACAGTTTTAATGTTTGAATCATCTGAAGGATTCAGCTCTTACGCTCAAAGCGTGAGCAAAGCAGCACCTAAGGACTTTTAAAAATCCAGACCTTGAACTTAGTATAACTCCCATTAAAGTCAATGCATGCTGAGTCAGACTTTAATTCTTTTTGCACACTAGAGACTCAAAAGGTGAAAATCCTGGCACCACTGATGTTTTGCCATTGACCTCGTAGGGTCAGGATTTCATGCTAAAAGCCATAAAATGACACTGACATTTCGTCACTGCTATCTTGGATCGAATTCATAACAGCGACCCAGGAGACTGCATAACGCATTACTACTGTGCATCTACCCAGCACTGTCTCACCACCTTCTACCTGGTTTAAAGAGAGGGAATAATCTATAATTTTGAGCTGCCTTTATTTTAGCCAGAATTAAGAATGGAAAAATCCTGGGGTTCATTTTTCAATCACCTTATTTAAAACCTTTAAGTAAATTCTTGATTATTTTAAATGAATATAATTGGAAAATTCTTTTTTGGAAATGAAGGTTTTTTTGTTGGGTTTTTTTCCCATACTTGTTCTACAAAGGCTTTGTAGTAAAAACGGCAAAATTCAGATTTATAGCTCCTTGTGAATGAAGTGCTTATGATTAAGAATGAGACCTATGAAGAGTTTATACATAATTCCTTAATGATCGTTAATGAAATATTTTATTAAAGACCAGATGGAAAGATAATCTTGGTTAATAAAAGGAAATCAGGGGATGAACGGATTTCTATAATGTAAGACTACTTGCAATATGCGATAGATGCTACATAGTGTCAGCACTTAGATACAATAAACTGACAAAATACAAAAATATTCTGCTGCCCCCTATTAAATTGTTTTCAAGATTGCAAATGCAAAATATTGGCTATGCATTCTAGACGATAAAAATAATAGATTCCCAATTCATGGACATAAGTGTACTGAAAAATACAATTTAAAACTTGTGCAGGAAATAATATTATATATAACATGGCGGCTGTTACCTTAGCAGATTTTTGACGCTGTAGAAGAATTTGAACCAAAATCTGTTGCCAGGTAGAATGAAAAAAATCTGGAATTTTTTTTTTACTGAATTCAGTGGAGTTCCTTGAATTTGCTGAAATAGATAAGCTTTCCCATTGCCATTCTCTGCATATTTCTCTAAAAACACAGAGATGAACCAAATGAAAATCATGTTCACAGAAATAGAGAATCACTTAAAAAGAAAAACATTCTCATCTTATTAAAGAAGAAATTAAGCCTAGCAAAAATTAAGTAAATTCTAATTGCATGAGGCTTTGCCTCGGATTTGTTGGATCACTGGTGTGGCAATTTCTCTGCAATTTCTAGATAAGCAAATGCATAGAAAATTTATCATCTCTGTTCTTTCTGCTGGCCCCTGTTAAACTTTGCCCTACATTGCAACTTTTACGTGGTTTTGACTTTGCAAATAGAGTTATATCATGGACTCTGACAGCTTTTTTGGTCATAAGCTGCATATTTTCCTCTTGTACTGCACACAATTGACAGTGAATAATATTGAAAACATACAATTTTTTTAGCTGGGATCTCGTGATAACTAGTTGATAAAAAAAGAAATTCATGCTTTTGGTAAAGCGCATCTAGAACAAACTGTACAGGAAATTTCTCCCAGCTGCTGCTTGTTATACACTGGACCAACTGGAGTCAATGTAAAACTCTGGAAGCAGGTGTGAAACCCTGGAAAAGAACTGTGAAAACATGAACCTGTAAGAGAAACTATCCAACAGTGAAGGCAATCACAGTAGACTTAAAGCAGTGCTATTAAATAATGAGCAGTAATAGGTGACTGCTCTAAGTTGCCCTATAAAGCATCTGTTACCTGCTGCAAGCTACAGGATTAATTCTGAAACATGTAATTTAGCAAAGGAGCAAGACTATTCAGTCTTCAGCAGCAAATAAATTGGTGGCAAATGCTTTGGCATAGGTTGTTGCCTTACTTTGTGGACAGTCACTCTGTCCGATGCTTTGAATTATAATTCTATTTCTTCCTTTTGGTAAAGCCTGGCACTCTGTATTGCTCAACGCAACTTATTTTATTAATTGAAACTTTTGGGGGTTTTGATTAGTTTTTATTATGTCTATTTCTTGTTTATAGGCTTATCTTGAAATACACGTATTTTTGACCCCCACACTTTTCATAGATAAGTAATTCTGTCGGTGAACTGTCTGGTCAGGTGAATAACTTCTTGTCCTTGTTGCTCAAAGTCTGCATCCTTACTTTTAAATTTGTGAATTTTGTTCATTATATTTGTAATAGAGTCAGATTTTTAAAAAGACATTGTATGTAGAAGGGGAAGGGAATACAGAATCACACTCTTCTGCTTGGTATATGTTAAACAGGCAATTGTTTGCCCACAAGGC
Organism: Calonectris borealis; assembly: GCF_964195595.1. Lineage (NCBI taxonomy): Eukaryota > Metazoa > Chordata > Aves > Procellariiformes > Procellariidae > Calonectris > Calonectris borealis. The sequence continues at coordinate 6,942,686 of NC_134323.1, forward strand.
CTTTAACTTCTGCAATTGCTAATTGTACTTATCCATGCATGCAGTTACCCAATTTACACTGCAGCTATGCTAGTTAAGGCACTCAGCTTCTTGTGTGATTTTAACACATATTTGCAAAGCTACAAAGCTTTGAAGAGCAGCCCCACACTGCATCTTCTGTATGGCTAATATTGGACAGCAAATCACCTGCTACAACTATTAGTATTAGTAACATTCAACTGAGAACAATGCATAGATTAAGGTAAGGGTAGAGACTTTGGAAGTGTAAGCAGAAGGTGTCACATGAGACAGAACTGTCATTCTGCAAAAGGCTGTGTTCCAAATAGAGTGAACCAAATATTTTGCAGAGCTACAACAGACAGGTATCACTGTGAAGCTAAACAAGATGCATGGGACAAACCGTATCAAATTCTCAGTTCTGATCATAGGCATTGTAATAGCTTTTCTATTTGCAAATGTTCAATTATTGTAACGCCTGTTAACTTGTTTTTATACTTTAATCCTAGTGATAGACTTGCTACCCTACTGGAATCAATGGGTTTGTATGTGTTCAAGTACAGGCATAGCTTGAACTGGAGTTGATCTGCTTATTAAAGCAGTAGATATTTACATTTGGAAATGAAAAAAGCCTGCTTGTGAGTTTTGTGCAAACTTTGTGTTTCCTTCATTAAGACTTCTGTTTGTTGAATAACCGCAGAACTTGAGACATTAGGGGTACTCATGTTGCTTAACTTTGTTTCTCTGACCTCCTTCTGAAGGAGTCTACAGAGACTAATTTAGAAACCTCCCTTATATTCCTAGAGGAAAGTGGTGTGAACATTCCTGTTTGTGTCAAACTGCACTCTGAGTGCATATATTGACTTTACTGGAGTAGCTTGGGCTTTCCACCACTCAATGAGACCTTGGTGTCCTATGAGTTTTATGCAGTTGAACATCCAAGTCAGGAGTGGTGTAATATTTCCGAGGAATGTGTATTTAAACACTGGTTAATAATAAGATTTTAACCACTTGTTTCCCTGTTAACATTAATGAAAGCATATATTTATGTGCTGAGCGCTTTCAAATTAATTTCCTGAACTTCTCTAGGGATGTAAGGATAGTGTACAATGCATAGTTTTCCCCTGTATGTATGAACACACTGGTATAATCTAGTAGCAACTCCCTTTGTGCACAAATTTTTAAGCTCTTGAAGTCAGTTTAGTTGCACTAAACTTTGAGATAAGAATCAAGCCCTCTTTCTCTTTATTGGGAGTTTTTCTTAGAATGTGAAACATGTTTCCTTCCAGAATACCATGTAAATTTTTCTAAAAGAGGTGCTTTGCAAATAAGCTATTATGGTACTAAACAAAACATTGATTAGTTTTAAATGGCAGTAACAATTCAAGTGCATGTAAAGACAAGTGCATTTGCTTTTGAGGTTAAGCCTCTAAATTTAATAATTGAAGGAAAAAATACAATAAGGTGCAACAGAAGAAGCTTCTGTGAAATGCATTATGCAATTACGACTGCCATAACTACAATTGCCTTACCAGATCATATTATGTTTTCTACTCAGACTGTTTTTTAAAACAAAATATTTCTTTATTACTTTGTTATTTGGAAATATATACTATTTGGAAAAGGTTGTATGCTCTGTATTCAGGAAATCTGAAAACTCAAGACACCATTCAAGTGAATATGGTATCCAGCTGAAGCAATCTGTTTATTTTCAGTCATGTCGACATTGATTTTACATGTGAAAACTCTGTTTTTAGGGGATTTCTTTCCCAGTTCCCTCAATTAAATCATGTTGCATTTTGCTTAATATACACAAGACCAGAATAACTAGAAAACAAATTTTGGCTATGTATTGTGCAGCTTAACTTTAAAGAGATTCTTGACACCTTTCTTACCTGGTGAATTGCGTAAGTCATTAACTGTCTAGATCAGAGCCTGATTGAACTATTCACACAACCTATGTGCTGGAAAGAAGGCATATGATGTAAAAAGACCTCAAACTGCACAACCTGAAGCAACAGCAGCATTATACCCTTTTGACAGAATGAGGGTTTGATTCCTCTGAAGTTCCAGAAGACTTTGGGCAGCAACAGGGATCTTCACTTAGTGTGAATACCCTAAGCCGTTCTTCTTGTCTGTAATGGTATTCCAGATCTGGAAGTACCTTTGGGGAAAACATGCTGTATAAGGAAGAGCAGAAAGAGTGGGGCTGGAATGAAATTGTGATGACTGTGTTACGTAGTCAAATTTGTTGCAAAAGGGTATACTATAACCTGTTCTCCATCACATAAAATAGGCCAAGAAGTAAGACTTAGATTATAGTAGCAAAGATTCAGATTAGACTTTAAAAAAAAACCAAAAACAACCCAACTTTTATAATAGTAAGATGATAAAGCACTGAAATATATTGCCTGGGAAATTTTGAAGTCTCTGTCTTTGGACATCTGCAGGAACAGGTTAAACAACAGCTGTCTGGAATTATACAGATACACTTGTCCCAGCTCCCAGCATTTCTTTTTCTATTATCCAAACAAAACTTCTCGGTTGCCAGTCAGGGTTTGGCCCATGTTGTTTTGGCTTTATCCAGCTTCATGAGTAGCCAGCAGTTATATGATATATATAATGTGTAACTCTGTGAAAATATAAAGGCCATACTGGCAGATAGTAAACCATGTGTTTTATTTCAAATTATATACTCATGGATATATTTCTGGCTTTTTGTTCAGTTTCCTTTTTGTGTATGCAAATACATTATTTTTGCATGACTTGTGCATACTTTGTTCTTTGGTTATGTGTTTAAAATGCTGTTAAACAAAAAATAGAAATAATATTTTGTGTGAAATACTACTTTGTTTTTTACATTTACATTCCCACTTAATCCTTGTAGCTCATGGAATTTCTTGCAAGCATTGAAGTAAAAGCAAGTATTCAGAAAAGCTGTGAAATCTGAAAAGGTAGCACGCTTCCAAACTGACTTAGGAAGGTCAAGCCATATCAAATAAACAGGGGAAAAACAGAAATGGCATGTAGAAAGCAAAGAGAATGGTATGGCATGCTGGGGTGGCATTGTTTGCCAAATAAAGTGGATATATAGGGGGCGTTGGGGAGACCAATGAGGAGTTAAGCAGGAAAAGGGAAGATATATGAAGAACTGTAAAGGATAGGGAGGATGAATTTAAAGCAGTGAATTATGACCCAAATCAGGATTCTAAGGACTGAAATTCATTTTTGCATATTGGAAATGGAAGAAGCAACAAAGTTTGGACTTAGCCTGGATGACAGAGAAAGTAGGTATGTTAACCAAGAAGTTGTATTGGATTAGGCCCAAAAACTGTAATGAGGAGAGGTGGTGGGAAGATGTTTGGCTAATGAAACAGTCTGTTAGTGGAAGCCACAGTCTGATCCAAAGTTCAGGGAGTTTGATGTAGTTCCGATAAGAAGCACATTTTAATTGTGATTGAGCTAAGGTTCCCTCATATGAAAAAAAGTGTCATGGTTAAAGTATAAAAGTGAAGTACAAGTGTTAAGAGTAACTTTCCACAAAGAAAGATCTCCCAATAATTCCTTGTTCCTTATCAAAAATGTGCAGCATAGGTTAGAAAAGAGAGTGATACGGTTTGATACAGCCATTTAGATAATGTGCATCTTGGTTGCTCAAATCATAGCTATAACTCCTCTATGTGTTGCAGCTCTTAGTATTTCATATCAAATTATCTAAGGCCACACAACCTATTTTCTATAGATGCTAGTATGTGCATACAGACATGTACACACTCATTTGCAGTGATTTCTGATCTAGCATAGTTTTGTAAAGACCTCCATCTCAATAGCATTAAAGATGATATATGAATATATAAATCTAAGGGAAAAGTACCAAAGTTAATAGTGAACTTTTTTGCATAAAATAACCGTGGTTTCCAACATTTTACAAAGAGGTTCCTTCTCAGCTTAATGCATGCTGTTAAAGATCAGTTCTGTACAACATTTCCCTCTCATCTCACCACCCCATATCTGCAGTTTTTCCTTATTATTTCTATTCCCCTTAAAATCCAATTTTCTAGTTATACTAGTGTTTATTAAAAGCTTGACTGTAAGGTCTTTGTTTACCCAAAGATCTATTTTTATCATAACTGTTTATAATGGTTAAACCTCAACAACTTAAACACTTTACACAAAATAATGTATTTTCAATAAATTGAAATATTAACCAATCATATGTAATGGTTCAGTTCTAGCAAATGGATTGCTAGAAATCCTTAGGGTTTCATATAAATTGAAAACTGTATTGACTGACCAGGCTGCACTCGAATTACATTGCATTTGGATCAAAAAGCATAGAAAAAGTTCTCATTATAGTTCCCTGACATTAATTTGAGCATTTTTATATGTGTGTCCTATTAAGTACTTTAAGTGCTTTTTGATAATTGTGCTTTGTAGTTTTTACAGCACTTCAGCCTATTCCCAGTTCAATTTCCTCTTTTATCCGATGTTTGAAATATTGATTTCTGACAGATAAAAGCAAACCTTATAATCTCAGCAGCATGCAATAAGTGAGTAAGACGGGGCTACAGAATGCATCAGGGAATGGTCATATTTGAAACCGTCTTTGTTTTATTACATTTCGTCAACAGAATTTACTTACCGCTTGCTGATATTTATGTAAAAGCAGGACTCCTGATAGTCCAGTGATATTACCAGTTCCTGGTATACTTTTGCATTTAGTAAGATAAAAGAAGAAACTCCCTTGGTGGTTGATGATTGCAGCTGCTTAAACTCCTGTCAGCTGGCTTGAAGTAACTGTGATTTATCTTCTTCAGATTGTACAGCATCGTGTCCGTGAACTTCCAGAGTTTGCATTAAAAATTGACAGAACATCAGAGTGCCAGAAGCTTCTCGTATTGTGGCTCTGAAGGTAAAAGCAAGAGACACTATGCTTGTTCTGTGTTCGGGAACACTGTCCAAACCCTTTGCAAAGCTCTTGTAACATGAGAGAGATCTTAAAGAAATGGGTTGGAATTTTGAACAGGGACTAAATACAATGAAAAGATGCTAAGGAATATAGGCTTGATGCTTTGTCTTACATATTTTCGTGATGTCTCTTCTGCAATTTCTAGAAACTAGAAAGCAGACTGAAGAATTCAGTCCAATCCAATTTCTAGTTGAGTAGTTAATGGTACCTTAGGAGTTCAGTTTGCCTGTATCTCCTTTTCATTATCCGTGTAAGCCCTTTTGTGTCTCACAAGTAACATTGCATTAAACATCTCTACTCAGCTCCATTAGCACCCGCAGTAAAAGAGCAGAATATGTAATCTACAGGGAACTAGTTGCTTCATTTCTGGCAGTATTTCCTCTGAAGTTGTGAAAATCAAGATCAGAATACTGTTTTAGAAGGTGAGAAAAGTTCCTCACGTTACACAGTAGCTTTGGCAATCAATAGTAAACCTATCAATGTGAGAACACAACAGTCTCCATCCTGAAGACCAGGTCAGGACGAAACTGAGTATCTTTCTCTTGAGGCATACATTTTCAAGAGGGATCAATTTACCTGAGAACAGGCAGGTGAAATAAAGGAAGGGGGAAATGGTTTTTAATAATTTTGACATTTCTAAGATGAACACTAAGATTTTATTTAATCCCAAATTAGCCATTGCTAATTCAGCCACATTTTTTTCTCAATCCTGGAAATACTTGAAACAACCATCTTGCATCTAGGCCTTCACACACTTGGGTAAAGAATAGTTTTCATACAAAGGACATTTAAAAATGTTATATTAGTGAATTTTGGTTGTTATGGACTGGAACTCTGCCAGCCACTTAGCAGTTAAAGGTTTAATCTCCCGGCAATTAAAGTTTTCATTACTAAGCAATTAGCACTTAAAGTTTTAAGTGATAAGCACTTTCCACATTCTGGAAATGCTGGGTTGGTGACAGCAAAGCCTGGGAGAGTTCTGAGGAACAGCAAGCCTGGAAAAGTGATTTGGTTAAGGCTGTCAGGGAGAAAAGACCTTTTGAGCTCTACAAGCCTTGATGATAGCTTATAGAATAAAGGCTGATGGAGCAGAGCTTGCTCAGTAGTAGAATGCACCAGAGATGGAGCCTGTAGGGAACAAGAGAAAACAGTGGAGTAATTAGGAAGGCTTGGGTAGCTTAGGAGTTGAGTTTAATACGAAGACAGAGCTAGAGGTCTAAACTCAAGGATCAAGATGCATGGCCCAGTCAGTCCTAGCTCCATCCGGACTCGGCTGCTGACATCCAGGCATGCCATGATATTTACATGCCATATAATGTTAACATAGGCAGAAAGTGCTGTTGCTGGCAGAAAATGAGGACTGGCTGGAGTTAAGCTTTCCAGCAAGGTTTCTTCAGTGATAATTTGAGAGTTGGGAAGCCTGAACCAGCAAGACTACAGAACTGAAATAATTAAAGATTTGCCAATAAGAAAAAAGACAGGGAGACTGTTGGTTGAATTACATTTAACAGCAATTATGTCATTGAATATTCAAGTAAAAATCTATAAGCCCCCAATATAGCAAAATAATCTGTTTTGGAATCCAACTTCAACATGCTAGCTGCACCCAATCCAAATTTCCAGCAAACCAACACAGAAATATGCATACATATGTAGGTTACATTCCTATACATTCCACATATGCAGGTAAAGCATCAACACAAAGATTCTGCAGTAGGTAATGTAACCCTAGACAATCTCCATTAGAATTTCAAAGGAGCTATTTAGCATTTTTCATATTGTATTGGTTACTTACAGTTCACTACTTAAAAAGAAAAAGCATTGGAAAAGGTTTATCTTCTAATAAATCAAGATCATTGTGACGTCAAGTCCCAAAGCCTAAAGGTATAAAGGCAGTTGCAGAAGCTGTCTTTTATAAAATATTATGTATACTGTATTATATTGGATAGCTGAATGAAAAGTGCTTCTATGAAGAGTTGGAAACAATTAGAAATGGAAAAGTACAATGTGAAAAAAATAGGACTGATGATTTTTGGTTGAGGTTCTTGTGGGAATCAAGTTGGGAAACAAGCCATTGTATATACCATCTGACATTTTCTAATGGCCTGTTTGAATCTGACATTGTATATAATGCTGTATGCATGCACACTCCAGTATTATAGCTGGTAGAATTATCCTAATATTTTTCTGTGAAATTTCATCTTAAAATTTAAATCTTGATGTTTCAACTGATAGCATTGGACACACCAAACTAATGCTGTTAAACCTACAAGCTGTGGAACAGCTTCAGAAGAGCGAAGTATAATATCCCTAACTTTGTATACGGGAAGCATTGTGTTGGCCTCAATGGAATTACCACTTGCTGAAACACCTACTTAGTTGCTTTGTGTGATGGGGGACAATGTCTTTGAGTAAAACAGAGATAAATCATCAAGCAAGCTCAGAGCAAGTTCAGGTGCACAAGTGCCTGTGATTTAAGTGGACAGGTAGCTAGCTATGTGGATAACTATTGGACCTAAAATATCTGTAAAGGAAATCTGTCTCCATTTTCCAGGACTCTTTAAAAAATAAAATTGCTTTCAGTAGTAAACAAGTGTGACAGTGAAATACTTCACCAGGTTCAGTTTTGGTGCTAAATAGATTAAAAAAAACAAAACCTAAGAAAAGTTTAGTTAAAGGCAATGGGATCAAGAGGTTGAAATGCAGCTAGTTTTGTTGTTCCCACCTTGTTGTTTCTGTACTGAAATTTTTGAAGCACTGCAGAAAATTTTGGAAGAATGTTTTGGAGAGTTTCAGCTAAAATAATTGGAATTTCGCTGTATAATATATAGTCAGCCAGTTCAAAAGGCCTAATTTGGGTCTTTTGCGCATACGTTTGAAAGTTGGGCAATATGTACTGTTCTTTCACTGCTTACCCATTTATTGACCATTTAAAACTGAATTTCACTCTGATACCCTACAATCATTATGTATTTCAATACAAGTGCTTATTACATGTTACAACATCACTAATAACTTGTGTCCTCTGTTACAAAGCCAAAAGAAACTACTGCATTTTGTGCCCCTCCAAAAGACACTCAGTGTGTACACTACAGGCATAAACTAGCATATTTTAAGAGTGTGTTTTCTATTTTGGCTCAGTGCTGTAAAGGCTCAGAGAAAAAATTAAGTCACCTTAATAGATGACTTCTCTCATCTTGGGCACTCTGAGCAGCTGTGATTTCTATTTCCATGTACACAGTATAAGAAAACTAAGACATTGTAATGGCAGTAAATACTGCTTATAGTAAGTTTACTTGCTCTGGTGATTTCTACTTACCTGAGGAAAATAACTTTAAAATTTTACCTGAGATTTTTGGAGCATCTTTTTGAATAGAACCGAGTATTTTTAATGGGATTAACCCTCTGGGACTCCAGTAGGATGCTGGAGGAATTCGTGCTCCATGTTTGTGTATGTTTGCAAGTATTTCTAATATTGTATTTTAATTAATATTTTAATATTTTTAATATTTCTTTTTAAAAGTTAGGCAAACTGATAATATTAGAATATGTTTATATCATTAAAAAAAGTAACTCATCTACTGAATAAAAACAGTGTAGATTGAATTCCCTTTTTACCTCCAGTCTTTCCACCTTCCTCTCTCTCTTTTATTTTCTTTGATGTCTGCAGCTGTTGTCTGCCAAATAAGGCCAGCAGCTGCCTGCAGTGCTGCTGTTTTACCAGCTGCTAAAGGTCTACCATTCGCCAGGCAGCCGGTTCTCTCCCTGCGCTGTGCTGCGGAGAGTGTGTGTTTATCAGCTTGGTGGCACGCACGCAGCCTTCGAGCTGACAATCCAGTCTTGTCACAAACTCTCAACCTGGAAGTGCTCAGCAGCTAGTGTGCTCATGTTGATTTCCTTGTTAAACAAAGTGTCCAAAGTGTCAGAAGAATGATATCAAGCACATTACACCACATAACCAAATGACAATATTTCTCTTTATTTTAGCTCCTTAATACCGTCTTTAGCTGAGTGGGAAAGAACACAGATTGCATGACTCTGGGGAACCTTGTTTCAACATTTATTATTGGAAAAACGTATGGCTTTCAAAAGATAAAATGTATTTCAAATATCAAATCTCTCCCTTTGCTGAGCTAAATGCTGCCTTGATGTATGCCTTGTACACTCTATGTTGACAGATGTGAAGTTCAAGTAAGAGCAGAATTTGACCAGCTATATTTAACATAATAGGATGACAAATACTACAAGGGCAAAGGATTTTCTAAACATTAAATGCTACAGTGTGCCTGAATTCTGTTTTCAGATTTAGTCCTAGACAGTCTGGTTGTAGGGCTATATAGTAACAAACCAGCAAAGGAATATCTTTATTTTGTGGCAGTGATCTCAAATGTACAGTGTTTAGAGTGACAGCTACTCAGTAATGTACTGGGAGGGTTTTATGTAAGTTTACCTTAATATTTTTAGCCTTTTCTTTTTTTTTCCCTTCCTTCCTCTCAAATACTTGGAAAACATTTTTATCTTAGAGTATATTCAGGAAAGTGTTCAAGTTGCTTGGATTATTTAAAGTAATAATAGGAGTTTTAACACAAGCCAGTTTTCCGCTGAATTCTGGGGAGGTTTTATTGGTGTTAATGAAACCTTTTTTAACAGTGTTTGCAAATGCAGAGCACGTTGTTCAACTGGAACTTTTGTCAGTGACTGGGACAAAGCTTTATGATAGTGACCCCCTGCCATGGCCTTGTCTTTACTACTCTTACTGTGAAACAATCACAGAAGCAATTACCACACAAGATCTTGTACACCAAAATTTTTTCAGCAGCTCCATGGAACAAAATAACTTTCTATTTCTGTGCAAAACAGTCACTCACAGAGGAGCAGATGGGGAATCTTCCAGTGATATAGGCTCCTATCAAACTTTTCTCAGTTTCACTAACGGTGGAATTTCCAGCAAGAGACCTCCTTTGGAACAAAAGACGTAGTAGTTCAGTAGTTAGTGCTTATCATGTTGAAATCTGAGGTATTCAATCAGATAACAGATTTTTCAGAAAGGTTATGGTGTTTTAGCTCTTAGTTAGCACTGGTTAACAGAGTACGTTCCCAGATGATGCATCCTTCATTCTTAGCTTTTGGATTCACTTTCCCTTGGAAGTGGTTTGTGGAAAACCAAAATTCAATAGATATTTTCATCACATATTTTGTAAAAGGTCTAAAAAGGGACTCAAGGTAGATATGCCCAAACTCAACAGTTCTTGGGTGGTCCAGGCAGTCAGCTGGGATATGAGCAATGCAGACTTTCAGCATATTTTACCAGAGCAAGAAATTGAAATTTGGTTTCTCCCATTACCAGCCGAATGAGCAAATTATTGGGATGTTGGATCCTCTGAGTAGTTATGAAGGTCATTCCTCATCATCTCTTCCAAAGACTCCATTCTCATTTAAATAAAAAACTTTGACTTTCCAAAAGTCTTTTCTGTCAAGCTATAATTACCAGGTTTTGTTCATAGTTCAAACCATTCTCTTCGTATACTGTAATTTGAAAATATTATGTAGTATACCACCAAAAAAGTCTCCTGTATAATAATCAGTACATCACTGTAACCCTGCACTACTGACAGGACACTTTTAGAGGCACAACACTCAGTTGTGCATCCGAGAGGCTAAATTTCAAATTTATTTGCAAGTACCACAATTTCAGTGGTATCTGACCATTTATCTAAAGTAAATGTGGCTTTTAAATTGTCCCTTGCAGCAAACCTTGCTGATGTCACGATTTGGGGAGATGTTTTACTGAAAGGGACTGTTTTTTAAAGAGTTATATTGGTTTGGGGTTTTTTTTGTGTGTGTCAAAGATAAATTTGAAGTTTAGTAGATCTCTTATTACTAAGGAGAGAAACAAACCATCTACCACTTCATTCCTCGAATTAAACCAAATCTTTCTGGAAGATTGCAAAAGGTGACTGAAGGAGACCATCCACATTTCCCCTTTCCTAGTGATGGCATCAGCTCAGTCTGTATGACCTCACTGCCAGGTTCCCACAGGTCTTCTACTTTCTGACTTGGTTTCTTTCCTGACAGCTGCCCCATCCCCTCTCCATCTTTGTCCAGTGACTCGTCTGTTCCCCTTCATGTCCAGCCCTAGAGTCATAATCTCTTGGGAAATTGTTTTTAGGGCTAATTTAGCTAAAAGTAGCTGGGTCTTTATCTGTGTATTTTGTTGTAGATGAGTATGGTTTTTTTTCTTTACCTGTCTTTTTAGAGATGAATGGATACTGGTCTAGCATCACATTAGTGATCATTTACCATCAGGCTTCCTAGCTGTCCTGTGGACCTACAAAAGCCTGTTTATGCAACTCAAGTCAGTCAGAAATGTATTGCCCGAACGCCTGTTTGTCAAAGAAGGCAAAGATTATTGCCAAGATCAAAAGGCTTCAAAAATCACTTCACAAATTACTTTTCCTAGAGCATTTTCTTTATAGGGGAGAAATGGAAGAAAAGAACTGCTTTTTTCAATATATGCAGGATAAAATGTTTTGATTTTTCCTTGCTAGATGACTTCTTTTCAGAATTTGGTTTTTTGTGTTTACACAAGTACAGTGGAATTGATTCCCTACCAGTACTAGCAGGAAAGTAGTAAAGAGAGCCTGGGAGCTGTGCCCTGGGAACACCTGGGAGCTGTGCACCTCATTACCTTAATGAGGGAGAGCTGTGAAGTAAGACAGCAGGAATTTGACTCGAAGAAGGTGCCATTTTTTAATTTGGTGAGAAAGAAAAGGTTGCTGACTGCATGCAGCTCAGGGCCTAGGAGCAGTGGGGACATGGAGAGATGTGCCTGAGGAGAGGTCAGCTGGCTGTGAGTAAGGGGGGCTGCACTGGGGGGGCTGGGGGTGGGCTGCACCCACCTGTCCCACAGACCTTGCAGTACAGAGTGGTCCACTGAGGCCACTGCTTGCTGGCACCAGGTGCATTCTCAAACTTCAGATTAAAGCATAAAGGTTTTATCTTTTTGTCAGGCTTTTCTTAAAAGAAAGAATTCTGGGGTAAAGGAAACACTGCCTAGGATTAGAAAGGTGTGAACTTTGTTCTTAATGAAATGAAAACCTCAGCCTACACAGCCCTTCAGGGGGAATCTCTTAGTGCAGAGTGTTGTCTTAATTTTATCCTCTTGATTCATGCAGAAAGTACCTATATGCTAAAAAGAAGTCAGGTTCTTCTTCTATGGGGATATTTTATGTAGTGATCATGCTGCCCAGGGTGCAAAGAGGGCTTGGTAGAACATTGCTGAGCACTGTGTATTCAGGATCTGAGTGTTTAGGAAAGTGCAAAGAGATTGAGTAGGAAATGCTTTGTGGTTTTTTTTTTCCATTGTCTTTATGTATTGCTTACTATGTAAATGCCACCTTCTCTTGTGAGGAAGGACACGGTGTGCTTTCACCCCTGACTGCACAGGCACTGTACATCCAGTGGGATAACGTGTAAGAGCAATCCTGGTTTTGCCATTGACTTATGGCATGGAGCCTTTACTTGTGCAAGTGTCTTCCCTTTTCTGATCCTTCTCATTTCTTTAAAATGAACTCACTGTAAAGCACTGTTTACAGTGCATATTGCTTGTTCTAAAACAAGCTTGCTTTGCCTTTTCAGGAGGGTCTATTATCTCTGCTTTAGGCCTCTATTAACATCATTGTTTGGCTTTTTTAAGCTCTGAGCACTGCGTGGGATGAGCTCCCCTTTATCTATAATATAAAAATTACCTGTATGGTAAAGCACTGTACAGTCCTGGCTTGTGCTTTGTGGTGATACTGAAATATGAGTAAGAGTTAATCACTAGTGCGACTCACTAACATGAAAATGGAAGTCGTGTACCTTGAAGAAGAGGAGAACAGGTATTTTGGACAACAAATAGTATATTTGGCTATTAATGTCCTTAATCAAAAAAAAAAAAAAAAAAAAAGGAGGTAGGGGCATGGAGGAAAAAGTTGTAAAATAGGGTCGTCCCTATAGTAAGACCAGACATTCAGCTGTTATAAATTGGCAATGATCCACTGGCTTCAACACAGCTATGCTGATCATGCCAGCTGAAGAACTGACCCTGAATATTATCAAAGTTTTCTTGGAGGTGACAGGAAAAGAAATCCTTTACAATTTCCTCTTTAAGAACTCAGGATTTCCGTTTTTATAACTGCAAACTTCTGAACAATTCAGAATGAAATGTGGAACACAGAGACAGGCAACACTGCACTGACTGTATTTGATTAGGGTAATCCTTTTTTTCCTTCTATGTGGTTACTACAGCCAAGCAATTATTTATCATACTATCAATTGCTTGAAGCACTGTAGACTACAGGTTAAATATTCTCATGTCAGTGTGAGCTTCTGCTCCAAGTTCTCATTGAAATCTAATGACTTTCATCTTCAAAAGAAATTTTAATGAGTTCAAAGTATCTACCCTTCTGTTTTAATTGTTGTACTTCATACACTTCACATTCTGCAGATCAAAACCACCTATTTTTCATTTTTTTTTCACCTGAAAATATTGTTGACAAGCTCTTTCCGGAGCTCTCTTCTTCTGTCCACTTTTTATTAGTCATATTCATGTAAGAGATAAATCCAGAAATATGCAACACATGCACATTTAAAACCCATAACAGATCTAGTACTTACCACTGAAGAAGTTAACATGTGCCAGCCACTGTTGCTTTGATTAGCCTGAAATCAGAGATGTCTCAGATGCCAGTGTCTCTAACAGTCAAATAAACCCATTAAATAAGTGGTGGTGAATGTATTTGGTAGAAGTGCCAAGACTTCTCCTGGACTTCATGTGGAACAAAGCACAAAAAAAAGTATTTCTGTGCCTGTATGTGTAGGCAGCTACACATATACTGTTGTCCTGTCCTTTTCTCACTTCCATGTGCCTGCTGCATGTATTTCTCAGGTGCCATTCATTCAATCCCATCAGCATCTTCACATGTTCTTGTGTTTTCATAATCCCCTTTTGCTATGAGCATCCTTCTTTCACTCGTCCTCATAAATATTAATTTCTGTGGTCTGGTTGAAATAAATATAGATAGACAGGTTTGCAAGTGGAATGGTACCAGTTTTTTTCTAAGAAGCTGTAGTCTTGAATTCAAAGTTCCGGTCAATATTTAGAATGTAAATGAAACATGGGTGTGACCTGTGATTGGCTGCCAGCAATTGTAGGGATTGGAGCTCTCTGAAGTATCTGACCTTAATAGTTAAGTTTCCAGTATTCTTAACAGGCAGTACTTGATTTGTTCTGTTCCACCAGCCCTTTAGAGAGAATTATTTCCCTTTTGGTTTCTTATAAAATTGTGTAATATACAGCATTTTAGTAACTTACATCGAAGTGTGAAACGTTACTATGCTGGAGAGAGTGAGCCTGGTAAGTCATTGGCATTGCACGATATACTGGATGGATATAGATTGAGTGATTCTTTTCCTATTGGGCTTATCTGGTTGTTCAGTAGATGATAATGCAAAGAGCTGTACGATACTGCTCCAGTAGCAATGGCTAGCAGAATATTAAAATGTTGGCCTCCGCTCATTACTAAAGGTAAGCCAGATCATTTAAGTTCTCAAGTGTCATATGTGATGATAAGCCAAAACTAGAACTATCTCCTTATTATGGTTGATCTTTTTTTTTCTTTTTTTTTTAAATTCACTTGTGACCATAAAGAAGTATTAAGACCTTACATGGTTCACTAGATCAAGCTTTACCTCAGTACCTAGAGAGAGACCAAACACAAGCACAAATCTAGGTATAAGCTGTTAATATATATTAGCAAAAAGTTCAACATTGATGTTTCTACACAGTTTCTGTTACTGTATGAAACCTTCTTGGGAGAATGCAATGGAAGGGCACAGTTTAGTATGTGCTTTATCATGGGAAATGAGGAGCGCAGTACAAAAATGTACTCCTTACATTCTAAAAGGCATAAAGTGCATCCATTGTGGAAGATTCAATTGGATGTATATGGCACTCAAGAATGGTTCAGATCCTTGAAGCTCTTCAAAATCTGTGTGGTGTTTAGAATAAGGATTAAATCTGTTTTCAGGATTCCTGAAGTACAGCAGTGAGATACAGATCTAGATCTCTAAATCTGACCTGACTCTTCGAGTATGATTTTTTTAAATCATTTTTAGAAAATAAATTACAAGCTACTACTTGTGCTCATCTCCTTATACGATGGTCCAGCTTTAGAGCTCAGTTACTAGTTATTACGGAATTTTTAAAATTGCTCTTTTTTAGCTACCAATTTACTATCAGCCATCCAAAGACAGATTGGTAGGATATAAATGAAATGCTATAATTATACAAGGGAATGGGTCACTGACCTTTGGATTGCAATATCTTGTCTCTTTTGTCCTTTCCTTATACCACCCAGTCTACAGGATGAAATTGCATCTTTTTCTTTGGTTGTCTCAAGAATGAGGTGGTATTGGAAACTAGTGAGGCATGGCACAATGTAGGTGTTCATAGCTTGCAATAATTTACCCATTTTCATTTTGTTTGATTTTATTAACACCTGTGTCTCCAGGGAACACAGGGAGGAGGGAGGAAAGGAGAGAATACTTCAGCAATAATCTAATGATCAGCACTTATGCTCCCCTCCCCAGCCCTGCTGTTATGTCAAATGTCAAGATACCTCACAGCCAAGCAATTTATAATACAAAATGCATATATACATATAGGAAGAGGTGCAGATGGTAGAAAGCTGTATGTCATGACATACCCACGTACATGGAGGACAGCAAGGGAATCATTAAAAATATGGATTTTTTTTTTGTAATGCAGTGGCTTTTTGTCAGCTAGTGTAATTGGCATACGTCAATGGAACCACTCAGAAATATACCATCTGAGGAATTAGTCACTTAATGGAAGTTAATCAAAATTTGTTATAGAAGAGTAGCAAAAAATTCTTGGACAGCATTTGGAGACAAAGAAAAAACATGTAAGAAAATATGGGATTGCAATCTGCTGAAGTTTCATGTGGGTATTTGTTTCTGGAGTATTTCTGAAGATATTTGTGTTCTAGGCAGTAGAACACAAAGATTTGCTGTCAAGTTAACCAAAGCATTTTGAGATTTGAGAAATTATAGTAGGGTTTAGTTACAGACCTGACTTAAGCATAATCAAATAAATTCAACAGCAAACTTTCAAAGTCAGAAACAAAAGAAGAATTTTGTTAGTATAATTTCCTTTTCTCCTCCTCTTCTCTTTAATTGTTAGAAAACTTTTTCAGTACAGCATAAATGTAGCATTATATTGGCTTAACTGTCAGTATTATTATTCTTTTTTATATCATAAAATGAAATAAATCTGTGCAGAATACTATGGGACTATCCCTATTTTGCTCATAAGTGTGACTAATTGATCTTGTTTTTTTAACAAAGCTACTTCTTTCTTTGCTACTAAATAAATCATATGTGAATTCTCCATATCTAGGCAAATGCTGTACATTTAACAAAGGTTTTCTTAAAAATCCTATTTGCGTTTCATTTCTGATGAAATGAATGTGGTTCCCTGTGTATTGCATTCATAAGACTGGTATCAATACCCATCTGAAAAAATTCTGCCAGATTAAAAAAAAAAAGGCATAAAATAGCTCAATTTTATAGTCTCTTTTAATAGGGACTTAATATCTGCAATATCTGACTGAGGTAATAGAATTATTGTGGTTATATGCTCTGATCCTTCAGATTTGAATTCTGTGTTCACAATCTCAATGGCAGGTTTTGTTCTTTTCTTTGTTTGTTTTCCTGTGATTCATGTATGTGGGAATCTGGTGAGGAGGAAGGATTGAAAGAGAGAAAAGGAAGGGTAAAGTGCAAACAAATACACAGATAATTCCTTACCATCACCTGTCTTGTCCTAGGAGAAATTGGAAGTAACACAGTTTTTAAGATAATGGTATTTCATGAGTTTGAAGTCTGGAGAGAACGAATCAAGCCTACTGCCTAGTTCTCCTTTCTGACTCTTTATAAACATCCTCATTATTTTTTGCACTTTGGGTACAAGAGTAGAAAAGGTAACAGTATCAAGTTTGATATTTATCAAAACAAAAGATTGTTGTAGTGAGTGTCTTAGTCTGCAGGTACTATTTTGTATCCTCATAAAAGTGCTTAAGATGTAAAATACTACATCAATAAAAGCATACTAAAATCGAAGATATAGAGTGAGGCCTAAATTAGTGGCTTACACTCTAAGAGAAAGCTGACTTTAAAAAATATATGTAAATTGAAAACCCCATATTCTCTTTTGAATGACTTGGTTTTTGAGGTCTTACGACTTTAAGAACAGGCTTCAGCAAAATGTCTAGGGTGTGCTGCACTGCACAGTATGGTGATCTCTGAGCTAACATGCAATAACCCACCTCTGCAGTCAAAAGCAGAGTAGCAAGATGATAGTGCACTCTTATTATATTCACTTTGAGGAGCTTTCTGGTGCCTGAACTAGTGTTTCTGAATACACACCTGCAGTCTAGTAGTGGCAGCTCGTTTAAAGTTACCACAAGTATTTATATACCATGGCAATACATCAGAGTAATCAACCTTATCAGATCTGTGGTTTAACCTGCCTGTGAATCATTGGTTTCACTTAGTTGAATTTTTTAATAATCGGGCTTTTTAATTATAATTGAACATAACTAAGGTTTTAAACAAAACATTATTTAAAATTGAAAAGATCAAATGATTTTTTTTTTCTCTGAAAATATTGCCTGGTCAAAAAAAAACCCAGCTGCAATTATTTGTGGGATTAAATTCAAACTTGTGAATTTTCTCAGTCGAGTGAGGGGGAGCATGGGTAGAGAGAAAGACAAAAGGTTGTGCAGCAGTAAAAAAGGAGGGGGGGACACCAACCAACCAAACAAACAAAAAAAAACCACCTGGAAGTGAAAGCTGAAGGATACTCAAAAGGTTGCTTGGATTTGCTATGATTGTCAGTACTATCAAGCACAGGTTTTATATTTTGTAAGTTACTGGTTTTGTAGCAGGCGGTGGGAGCTGCAGACTGTGGCAGTACTGTATTGCTTACTATTCATGCTTTAGTGCTGTAGGGGTAAACTTCTGGGAAAAATGAAAGGTGGTCAGCAGCTGTATGAACAGACAAACTCTGATGTTATCTTCCTCCTCTGTCTTGATCTCAGTCTATCATCTGTCACATGTTGTTGCTATGTAAATGTGCGACAATGAAAAGAAGTCAGTGGAGAGAAGCATGGCCCGCTGTTCACTGAAGAGTCAGAGCCACATGGTGTGCAGGTGGACAATATAGTTGCCCTGGCAATGTAGGAGGGAGGGGAGTGTATTAATAGATTCAAGAATTTACATCCACTTGTGTATGGGCCCATACTGTTACTTTCTGCATGTTCATAACTCTGTCTATTTTGTGTTTCTTAATTCCATCACCTCTACAGACAGTGAAGCTGTCTTCTCTTCCTGCAAGTGAAATGACTAATACCACAGGTTGCTAGTGGATGCTAGTTTGAAAAGCATTTCATACACAGTGTTCCAGCCATCTGTGTGCTAAATCTATTTGAAGGGAGAGCAGTTTAAACCCTCATGGTACTGTGCCTCCATCCATCTAGTTGACTTAACTAAAACTGCAATCTGCCTTTGGTGAGGAACTGCGTGTAACAGAACGTTATACTTCTGGGTTTTGTCTTTTCCTTTCCCTATCGCATATTTCTTTGGAACAAACTAAGACCCCTAATGAACCTTGATCAGAAGATTATTGGGTGTTTTCAGAGGCTAACAATTGCTGTGCAGCACTAGGAAACCGACTGAGGTTGTAAATAGAAGGTCAGCAATGGTACCCCTCTGACCCAAACTGCATTTTGCTGAGTGAGGTGACATGCTGAATAACACCTCCTTCTCTAGGGATAAAGGTGAAATAATCCTGCACTCATCTTCTTGGGTAATGCTTCCACTTGCTGTTACATCAGAGTCCTCAGGACATTGAGAAAAGCATGAAGCATGAAACCTCACCAGAGCCATAAAGCCTCTCCTCGCCTCTCTCATCCGCTGTTATTGTAATCAAACATCAGATCCAAATGCGTTATGTGGTAGTCTTTGGGAGATACTGGCAACGAGGTTCCAAGGGAACAAAACTATTTACTTCTATATGATAGCTTTTTTTTTTGTTATTCCTTAAGAATTTCCTGAAGAAACAAAGAAACGGGAGACACTGAATTCAAGCAATTGTTACAAGAAACAAATAGGTGCATGTTGCCCAGACTGGCACTGCTGATGGCTTGTGAACCTTTTTTTTTTCCTACTGTCATCAGTAACACTATGACTAAGCATGCTTATATTTGCCTAATAACTTTTGTATAGCAGCCTGTGCCAGGACTGGTAACAGATGATGGGACCTCACAGTAACTACTCTGGAAATAAGGATAGAATCTTATTTGCATGGCTTGGCAGTAACATTCAAGATGCTGTAGTTGTTCTGTATCTGTTCCTTATTTCTGCCTATGCCTACCACAATCACTTCTTCTTTCCAAATCCTGACTCTTTGATTTTAAAAAGGGCAGCTTTGGTGAGTACCAGATGTCTCTGGCATGTCTGAAGTCATAGTATATCAGTAAAGTGACCACAGGATAATTCTAAAGATCTAATTTGGAGATTAAAATAGCAGGAAAACTGGAACTTATGTGAAAGAAAAGGACTGGCTTGGTAGTGCTCTTGGAATTCTGTTCAAGGTGCTTTCTGAAGGTGTTGCTTAGAAGAGTCAATGACTGGTCTCTTGACATGGTACATAGGGAAACTTCCTCAGTCATCTGTGCATTAGACATTATGCAAGCTTTTCAATAGTATATTGAGATTTTTTTCATCCCTGCGAGCATACCATGATTGGAGGCAGGGGGTATGATTCTTCAGCAGTAATGGTTAATTTCCTGTATGCTCAGAACCAAACTCTTTGCTTAAATATCTCTCTTTTTTTTTCCTTTTTCCCCCGCTCCTCCTTCCGTATACAATTCACTCTACCACTTTGATCTACTCTGAAACACATAGGTTATGTCAAATACCTCACATTCACTTCACTAACCTGTGCAACCACAGCAAACATTAGCCCAAATAACCATTTAGCTTTCCAGCTAGACACAGGTATGTAATTTTGCAATATACTATGCAAATTATTTAGCTGTGACTTTTCCTGTACTTCTATATGGAAGTAATAACTGTAACTTTTGCCCAAGAAAGACCCTCTTTTAACATTAAAATATATTGTCCCCTTAAACATAAATTTTTGCATGTGCTGTTTTACCTCTCCCTATGATAGAAGTTATTAATAAACCACTAAAACTAGTAAAATTGTCACCTGTTACTTTAGTTTTCTTTTACTTTCCAGCCCCCCACACCTCCATTCATCTTTGTAAACTCCTTTTCCTTCTAAGAGCTTTGCTAAATGCTGTGTTGATCAGAAGCGGCATGATAAGGCTCCGGCTAACATGAGTGACATGCTAAACTAAACATAAACTTTCACCTCCTTCCATGCCTGTACTTTTTGTGCATCAGCAACATGCTGTCAGTATTTTAACCAGTAATTCTCACAGTATCTTCCTCTTGCTTATGATAAACTGCATTTCCCAGCATTATGTGTGTTCAGATAATTTGAGGACCCCATTGTTTCCCTTAGACAGGGAATTATGTGATGAAATCTGTTCAGACTGACTTCAGCCAAGCATCTGAACTAAAAGCTCCCTATAAGGAAGGGCAGAGAAACATCCCTTGAGTTTATCTTCATTGAGGGTACTTCATTCTAAAAGTCTACACTTTGGTCTTTAAAGGTACACAGGGTTTGCTGCTAAAGTAGGTTAGTGTCCAACTTGTATACAAATCCAGCAGAAAGGTTTACGCGATCCTCTTTCAGGAACGGTGACTTTTTCTATATTCTCCCCAAATCTGAACATCACACAGCTACTTGATACTGCAGTTTAAAACACAATGGAAATCAGTTAGTCAAACAGAATGCAATTATCCACGTCTTGTATTTGATTAAGGACACTAGGGTTAGCAGCTTGATAAATAGACTATGGTCAACTGGGCCAGTAGTGGCTACAGAAATTCAAACCCCTAATCTTATATCTTATCTGAATGCATTTACTTCAGCAGAAAAACATCCTCATACTACATAGGGAAAATCCTTCCATCCAAAACCTGAGGGAGAAACTCAATTTACCACATCATCTGTGCCAGTTTCTGGAAAAGGCTTCTTTTCAGTGTATTGCTTAACCTTACCTGAACACATGGGATCTGATGCACCTTGGTATATGTCCAAACTAAAATGCTAATTTCAATAGGGCAGTTAATTTCTTGCAAGATTTTTAGGCCTCGTGGTCACTGTTATGTTACAAGGGACATCATTAAAGCATTGTATATAAAGTCTACAATTTCAGTTTGTGAAGAAATTAAGAAAAAACATTTTAACTTATAAGTCTACATTAACCTATTTCTCAGAAACGGATAGGTAACGTATTCTGAGGAGTTTAATTGAATGCTGTTTATAAACTGACTGTATTTAATCTGAATTGATTCCAAGATTGCTATTATTATGCTAAACTGAACAATGAGAACTCAGTTTTACTGACAATTATGATGATAATGTATGTGATGCATAGATAGTTCTCTTGTATAAATTTCTGATCTGATGCACCACATGAGAGGCACAGTGATGTGGATAACCTAAGTTACCACTCATCCTACTGTAGTACTATAGAAATAATGTGTTCTTTGATAGCTGATTACAATAACTATGCAATATACTGCGATGAGAACCCCTTCTTAACTGACTTTGAGTGCTGGTTAATTTAACCTCTCAGTTTTTTAGAACTTCAAGTAAAAGTAACTTCAAGTTACTTCAAGTAAAAGTACTATGGTAATTACTCACGGGGGATGAGTAGAAAGTTTCACTATGCAGTGAACAAGCACCTATCCCCAGCAGGAGCAAGATTCAGTTGTCTGCCCAGCTGATCTGCTGAATATGGTGTTCAGTCCACCATGCTCACCGCTTTCTCATTTGAGGCATTCCATGCACCATAAGCTCTACTCAGAGCTTATAAAAAGGGTTACCATCTGATTTGCTTTTAGAAGGTATTTACAAGTCTTCCTTACTTTGCCCTTCCTACCACAGACCACCTTGTAATCTAGATTTTCAGTCTAGGCTGACCATTCTCACAGGTAACTGTCATCTCTTTTTAGATGCCCATAGTAGGCAAACCTAGATGTAAAAAACATATAGGTGGGGGACAGTCTGTTTGGATATAACCCATGCAGTTAAAGGGATATACTATTAAACTCTAACTTTCAAAGTCATTAACGAACTGTCCTGAGTATAAAAGTCAACTAGAACTGTCCTTTAATGAACCAAAATGTTCCAAGAGGGAAGAAGGAGATGAAGCCTCTGTTATACTGGTAAATTAAAACAATCACAGCAGACTCTCTGTTAGGCTTCAGTTAATGCATGGAAGCGACTAAAAGCATAAATACAAAATAATAAATATTATCTGATGTCAATAAGTTTTAACTGGATTTCAGCTTATCTGTACTTGAGGTTGCTGTCAGGATATTTTTATATGCAACAGTACAATGAGTAATCTTCGAGATAGTACTTAAAATCATGAAAGTAAACAAAATTGAGACTAAAGATTTTTAGCTATTAGACAAGAGTACATAGCTAGTATTTGAGGGGTTTTTTTTCCCCACTGTGTTGGAAATGCAATGAAAACCAGCACGA
This sequence comes from Calonectris borealis, assembly GCF_964195595.1. Taxonomy (NCBI): domain Eukaryota; kingdom Metazoa; phylum Chordata; class Aves; order Procellariiformes; family Procellariidae; genus Calonectris; species Calonectris borealis. The sequence continues at coordinate 6,965,404 of NC_134323.1, forward strand.
AAACCCAAAACAGACCTTTGAATTCAGAAGACTAAAAGCTGACATTCAAATTAGCCTTAGTTTTGAGTTCATCAAAAATGTAAATTATTCCTCTAATACACACTGTAAATGCTTTCATATGACAAACATTTGTTTATCTAACTTTGTGGTGCTCTGATAGATTAAAATGTGTCTTCTATGTACAAAGCAATCTCTTCATTTTCCTTGTCCTTAAATAGACCTTCGTATAAAACTACAGATTTCTTCTCTAAAGATTCTGTGTAATAAAGCTGCTTGGTTTTTCCTTTTCCTTTAGGTAGTTACCAAAAAACTGTTCAAGTGTATACATGCTAACAGTTTCAAAAAGTAAAGAAACTCAGTGCTGATGGGGAAGCAACATGTGAGCTTTCTTTAGGTAATCTTAAATTATAAATACCAGAAATAAAAAGGTATCTTTTTTTTTTAATGAACATGAATATTAACTGCAAACCTTGATTATTTTTTTTTTTTTTTTTGGTCAAATTTCAGAAGCAGTTTGTTCTCAATCACAACAAATTGACAAGCATAGATAGTATCAAAGTCTTCTTGGGAAATTATTACTGTTTTTTGAAAATGTAGGTCATATCTATGTAACAAATTGAAATAATCCTCCCAAACTCCCAAACATAGGCTTATCATAAAAATCCATTTATTTCCTGATTCTGTCTGAATACATATATCTACACAAATCCAAATTGATTTAATAATTTCTTCTGAGGGAGGTTTAACAAACAATTATGTTTTCAATCCATGCAGAGTCAAGAGAAGATGTTTGAAAGGCTTACTCCAGTAAGATGTTTGATGTTTTCATGACTGGAGAAAATCCTGAAGAGACAAACTAAACATGCATCAGTCCATGCCATTCATTCTGAGGGCCTAGTGCTGATAACTGTTTCATAATGATCCCTGTATTTTTATTGTTTCTTTTTTTGTTGTTAAATTTTTTTTTCATTTCTTTTTTTTTGCATTTACCAGAAGTGAATGCAAAGATGGAGAAGCTTCCTCACATTCTTTAGCATCTTTACTGGGTTTGGAGGCAACAAAAGCAGCTTCTAAATATCAGAGAGTGAATCAGAGAGATGGCAAGGGTCTCTGTAAAAAGAGTAAATACACACGTGCTCAAGACTTCAATATGTGAAGTTACTTATCTTCCGTAGTTTTAGGAACTCATCTGGCTTTATTACCTCCTTGCATCTTAAAAACTGAATATGTTTGAGATGCTCTCAGTCAGCAAGTTTTTTTGAAAGATTGGGCATTGAAAAGATGGAGAAAAACATTGCTGTGAGCTGAATAACGTCTAAAGAACAATCACATCTCTTCCAACTGCTGTCAAGATTGGCCTTTAAACAGAGGAATTTAGTTGATAGGCCTCTTTTAAGGAGAAAGTTCACCAAAAGGTTTGTAACAAAATAATCTGTAGATAATATTAACAAAAAATAAAAATAACCGAAGTTGCCACTCATCCCTCTGCTGAGCTGCTAAGTAAGGACAAACAAATCATTTCCCAGTATCAGATTTGTTCTCATTGCAATATTTTTTTTTTTATTGTGTTCAGTAGAAGCCTTCCAGTGCAGGAAAATAAAGGAATGAGGAAAAAAAGACAAGATTATAGTCAACTTTGGAAGTCTATTTGCAGAAAAGTGATTTCTGGCAGATTAAACGTCATAAATTTTGACACTTCATGTAATGACAAACCTTCCTTCTCATGGAAACATCTCTTTCTAGGCATAATGGCAGTATTTCAATTTTAGCATGTTATAATTAAATGGTGATCTTTAGCCTGAGCAACATAGTGCATAACTGAGGCACCTGAGTTAGGAGGCTTATTCGCCTAGGTAGCACCTACATAGGTGTCCCAATTACACAGAAAACTGTCAAATGTATAGAAAGCTTTGAGACAAAAGCTCCCAAATTTAGCTTCCCAATACTGTGCACCAGACTTCCTCCTTGATGAGGAGGCTCTTAGGGGGATGTGCAATAAATACGAGCAAGCTCTAGTTACCAGAACAAATTTGCAGTCTCATCCAGTATAACTGATACTACTGGAGCCAGATTTTGAAATGAACTAGCAAAGATCTCTGCAAGAGATCTTTTCAATTGAGACACTGCAACCTGATCTTTCAAGAGCTCAGTGGCCAGTGCCATGAAATCCACCCTGGTGGGCATTGACCCACTGCGATGGCACAAAGCTTTTCATCAACCTATTTGCATACAAGTGATTGCTAACTCCGCCAGCTGTACTGCCTACATGCATGCCCTAGCCCTGTTTTAGCATGCTAAGTTCCTTATGGTATCATTCTTTCTGAAAGCAAAACAGTTTCTGTTCCTCACTTCACGCTGATGATGTCCTGCATAGCCTTGATCTGCTTAAATAGCCCAGCGTAGCCATGACTAACAAATCATTTGTATTCACAGCACCAGGTTCGGGGGAAAGACACATGGTGGCTATCAAGGGATTTGAATACAGAACAAAACAAAAACACTCAACCTGTTTTAAATAAAAAATCTTTCTTGCTTTAAAGAAGTTTAAAGCATTGAGCTGTGGCCTATTCTGAAAGGCAAGCCTTCTCTGACACACTGAGTTGTTTCTTTTAGTATAAGCAACCACCTCCTTCCTAGCAGCTAGAGTAATCAATAAACTGGATCCAGATTACTGAAAGTCCTGATTTAAGTGGGTGAGAGAAAGAGAGAGAGAAGTGGGTTTAGTTCCATAGCATTCATAGCTTGCATGTGTATTTTATATTTATAAACAGGGATGAGCTTTGCAATTTTTAGTGATACTTTGAATCCTATTTTTCCATCTGAATATTTAACTTTCTATCTAATCAAATCCATCATTTTGGGATTATTTTGGCTTGTTTTGCAGGTCAGTCATATATAAACAAGCACATTAACACCAGTTCAGCTTCCCTTGTTCACCTGCATAATACTATTGAAATCATATGTATGTAAAAAGAAGTGGGTTTTGCCCTCTTTTTTAGGCTGTTTTATTCACTGAGTCACTCTTTAAGCCCATTGATCTCCCGGGTATTCCTATTGCCAGAGTCTAACACGTAGACCCAACTGTTGGCTATGCATACCAAAAACTCCTGTTAAAGCCAATGGAAAATTAAGGAGAGCCTTTTTTTTTTTTTTAATGAGGAAAACGTTAGTTCTCTGAATCAAAATTATTACTGATATCAGTGAAAAAATGGCTTTTGTGACTTCAAATGCAATTTGTTAGAGCTCTGTTAACACATATGCAACAGGCTGCTTTTTGTTGCTTTAATGCTCTGTTAGGCTGTATTTTTTAAGGCATGGAATTCACCTAAGAAAAACTGGTTGATGGGATATTAGATAAATAAATTTTAGATAGATAAAAACACAAGTACAGTACTTAACTTCACACATAGCGTTGCCAACAAAGTAGTCTGTAGAGGCTGAGCCTGAAATGTATATGGAAGTTCTTCACGTCAGCTGGGTGTTGAAGGTTGTGTTTTATGAGTACAGTACATTAATTGATAGATATGAGGTAGCAATCAAAATGTAAATAGAACTTGGTTTACATTAGTGTCTAAGTTTGCTGTATAGATATATTATATATGCTTTTAGGAAGCTGGACTCAATTTCAAAGCATATCTTTAATTCATGAATTGTTAAAATGAATTCCATTTGTGGCTTAGAAAATATTGTGATTAAAAAATTATGCTTTTTCTGAGCTGAATCAACTTCATAATTTTACATTATTCCTGTATTGAAAGCTGAACCAGAAAGGAGCCCTCTTGTTTGTTCCAAAAGCATTGCTACCTTTTTTAATATTGTAAAATAACGTTCAGTTGACCGATTACTTTCACTGTGACAGCTGCACCTTCAGTAGATTCTAATAAATCCAACATAGGTTAAAGGCAGTATTTCATTATTGGTATTCGTATATGCTTCACATATTTAAAGGACCATATTCTGAGGCCCATGTTGTGATGTACTGTTTCTAGTTATGCATTTATGGCTTGTATATGATAGCTATACAGTGGGATAAAACTTCTAAGCTGCTCTGCCTTACACTAACAGTGAATAGAGGAAAGGGCGCATGTATCGATAGGGATGATTTTTACCCTTATCCTTCTGTTCAACTGTCCTAGCAGTCTCATTCTTTTGGGTGTACAAAATGAAGTCATTTGCAGAATCTTAGATAAATTGTCTCCTCCCCAGATAACCTGATAATGCCAGTGCCTGTTGTATGTGATAGAGAAGTGTAACAATGTGCTCATTCTCACAGCAATCGTAGTTTAACATGAGCAGTCTCAACAGAGAGATGAGTGAGTGAGTGGCCAATTCTCATCTCTGATGAAAGGTTCTCTTGGGGATATCTTTTATGTGACGACCTACAAACCTCCAATTCAGGAGGCAATTAGGTGACTATCTGGATTATGCCCTTTTATTCTAGGACAGCAATCAGTTAATAACCCATCTACTAACATGTGAGAGATACATACCCTTTCCCCTCATTTGCAGCCTGTATTACGTGTGTTATTCAAAAACAAATATTTACACTCAAATCAATGCATGAGCCTTAAATACATTACTGGAATATTTACTACAGGCTGGTATCTTTTGTTTTCTGGAACCTAACTGGCCACTACCAAAATAATTTTAAAATGCTAAACTTATCTCAAAAGTCATGTAAGAAAACTTTAAATAACAAAATGCTTAATTATTTTGTAGCTAGGCATGCTGTTACTAATGGCTACGTTTAGCGATGGAGACTATAAACTGTAAATCATACCAGTGTTTCCCATGGCAGAGCAAGCTGCAATCGCGATCTGACAGTGCCCTTTGACCTCCCTAAGGAAGGCATAGTGGGAATTATGTGAGGACATTATGCTTGATTAGTCTCTCCCTAGTTTGCCTGGGTGGGAAGATAATTGAAAACACAATGGACTTTGGAAATTGAAGGTTCTGAAATGCACTTTGCAAACACATGCAATTTTAAATCTATAATGTGTCATCTATATCAGCAGTGAACCTTTTCTTCATTACATAAATACAATTCTTCTGCTAATACAGTGCAAATAGGGGTTAGGCAGCATCTGCAGCTATTGCAATCCACACTTCAAACAGCAGTATCCATTTTATATTCTTAAATTCTGAGAATTAAATAGGAGCTTGGAACAGAAGAACTGATTGCCTAGTTGATTTCACGTTCTCTGATTTATAGCATTCAATAAATAAAGAAGTTGAATTTTGTCCACTAAGTGATCTTATAAAAAAATTAACAGTTTAGCTTATACTTGAGGAGAATTGGGAATTGGGGAAAGAAGGAATTTGGTTTAGCTATTTTAATACACTGCATTTATAAGCTAGCACCAAGACTATTATTCTGGATGTTTTCTGGTCTGTTGAGTCCTAATGTAGCTAATCTCCAACAGATAGTGCTGCCCAGGGTTCCTGTAAAACAATCATCTCCAAACATATTTATTAACCTTTGTTACTTAGTTTTCTGCAAAGTGCAGGCCACCCTGCTGAACAGTCTGCAGCATTTATTTACAATACTGACTCCTATTAGATATCATTAGGTACATAATAATTATAATAATTATGTGCATTGCTTAGGCTACCCTGCTAAATAACAACCACTTTTATTCAGAAGTCATAATTGCAGCAGCTAGACTTAAAATGAAATCTAATTAGATTTCAGTTCACCCCCTTTCACACATAATCTATATCTACTGTATAGCTATGAAATTGTCCAGCAAAGATTAATTCATTTAGCCTGAAAAAGTATTATCTCTATGGTCTGTCAGGTAAAAGTTATAAAACAGTAAACATTTTGTAAAAGCAAATGGAACTGTTGCAGTAGAACTTCAGGGGTTTTGTATGACTTCTTGAAGAAGGCATAATGCTTTTTCACAGAGCTATTTCAGTGGTAAACACATTGGGTTTTTGCAGCCATAGCTGCATTAATGAACATAATTCTGTAACTCGATAGTGGGATATAACCTTAAAATTAACTGTTACAAGTTTACTGAGTTTTGCAGATTCTAATCTGATCTTAATGCGAAGCTATAGTCTGTCTTGTGTGAAATTAAGAGAGTCTGCAATCTTTTGAGCAAGGAAAGGCAGAAACACAAACTTACAAGGTGAAGGAAGTATGGAAGTGAAGCAATCTTTAAAACTACATGGTGATTCATTTACTAAACCTATTTTCTTTCAAAGGACAGAGCCACGAATTAGCTGATACCTTCTCAACATTAACCATTTTCCCTGGGACATGACCCCATCTGCACATTCATATAATCTTTTTGCAGGGCAATAGCTAGCACTGGCCTTATTCAACCTATGACCATGGAGCGTTTTACTGTATAAGAAGTCTCATTAAATAATTTCAGTAAAAGTTTTAAAACCTTGGATGCACCCAGGAAGGCAAAGTGAGTGGAGAGGTCAAGGAATAAATATAAGGAACAGATTCAGTTCTGAACATCCAACAGGTTAGGAGCAGCACAGATCAGGATGGTCTACACATTATTTTTTCCACTAGGGGTTTTGGAGAAGGGAGCAGGTTCTTTAAAAAAGGCTGTAAGTGAATTTGTTTGAGTACCCATAACAGGTTGTTCAGTGGCAGCTTTTTGCCAGGTAGTCTAGATGTATCTGGAAACAGTTATTAGTGCAGTAAAAACTGTATTTGTATATTTGAAAACTGCAGACTCTACTGCTTAGTAGAAGTTATGCCAATTGGTGCATTAAGTAGATGGTCCAATGTGGAAAGGGGGGGTAGGTGTACGCATACCAGTCCTGAGGATGTTTCCAGACTGAAATCTATTTAGGGTGTTCTCCTGGGGCAGGAGGCTGGCCGGTGGCAATCTCAGTCTCTCCTGGAGTTCCTCAATCCCCACTTCTTATTCCAGTGCCACTCCAAAGCCACCTGATACTTCCCAAACACTAAGCTGCTTTCACACAGCCACATCCAATTCCAAAGCCATTTCTTCCTCTTTCCACAAAGCCCCTGTGCTCCTTTCAGCTCACTTTATCTTTCTGCCATGGATTTCCACCCACTTCATATAACTAAGTTTGAGGTTTTGAACTTTAAAACCTCTCTTTGGACACTGCCTGAATTTGGCAGCCTCCAGACTCTGCAGCTGCTGTGGTGACATTTTGTAAGTGCCAAGGTTTTGACTGGCCATCTTTGGTGTACGTACCTCCTGGGAAACCATTTCAGTCTATGTTTTCACTATAACTACTGTCATCTACAGTAATGATAACACATGTGACTTGAAACTACATTGTTTGATTCCTGATAGGAATCCTATTGCAGTGACAGCAAGGTTAGATGGCTGATCTAAAAGAAAATTACTTTATTTCTGTAGCTACAATGGAAACAAAGGGCTATATGAGCACACACAAACACATACGTGTATACAGATATATATATGTTCTCTGAGAGACTGCCTTCTAAAGTTTTCAGCTAGAATTTTAGAACCTTTCCTCCTGGAGCATCACTGAACCAATAACATCAACCCTTCATGTAAAATTTCCATTTCTGTGCTTTATTCTGGTTGGCCAGTTCTCTCATCCTTTAGTGATTCTGAGCATGCATACCTATTTAATGCATGTATATATCCACAGGCATTTCATTTATCTCAGTTGTACTGATTGAGAAGTATTCATCCAGAAAAAGATGGGTGACAGGTATTGACAAGCACAAGATATTAGGAAGGGTGCAAACGTAAATCTGCTTCAGGAGTTTTGGAATAGTTAACCAATGGACTTTGAATTCTTGAAAGTTCAGCTTATCATTACTCTGCAGTGCAATGCTGTGCACTGATACCTTTGTTCTTGTGGCACCAGCAATACCTTCTTTTTCCTCTCAGCTGATGAATTAGAAGTTGCGTGCATCTGAAGTTACCTGAAAAGGTTATATGGACTGTGAAAGAAATTAATATTGTAGGTTGACATGGACCAAATTCTTGTGATAGCTGTAACTGTCAGATTTACCTATCCATATCTAAATAAGGAGGACCTTTGGCTTTCAAGACCACCTGAAAACCTCTGACATTTATGGATCTTTGAAATATGTTGTTCTGAATCCTTAGTTATTTTATCATGGACAATGATGTTCTGAATATGGCTACACGACTGGAACAGGTTACCCAGACCTGTTATGGAATCTGTCTGTGCAGGTTTTCAAGAGTCAGCTACAGAAAGACATGGCTGTTCTAGTGCTAACAGCAGTCCTTGCCTGAGTGGAAGGTTGGACTAACTGGCCCTCAGCATTTCCTTCCAACTAACACTGCTATGAGTCTGGGATTGTCTGGAAAATAATGTTAATTGTTTTCCGTGGAGTATAACTCCTATAAATTGACTTGAAAGCTTCAAATCTGCATACAATTGTTTTGGCGTTCATCTTGAGTTTTATGAGACACATTAGTTAGAACCAGAATACTGAAAAGGTGGGAATTTTGGCCACAAATTGTCAGAATAAGAGTTTCTGAATGATGGAAAATCTGCACTAGTTACTTAACTTTAGTTGGCTTTCAACTTCACTGCTGGCCTTTCCTGGTTGTATTTTGGGATTACTTGTTTGTTTGCTTGGTTTGGGAACTCCCAGTCAAGAAAGGATCAGGACTATATTGATTTTAAAAGTATAGAGGGATATCCTTGACACAAGGGAAATGATTTAGATAGAAATACACTTGAAACAAGCAATATCATGTTATATGATCATTCTTAAATTACATTTAAATTAATATACTTGTCAGGAGGGAAACTGATTAAGTATCATATATACATTATTTGCAATATTGAATACACAGATAAGTAACAATTTTGTATTTCTAATAAACAATTAAGGATTGTAATTGCTTGCTAATAATAAATTTGGCCAAAGTTACTACTGAACCCTAGTGGGAAGACTTGCATGACTGGGAAATTAGAATAGCAGATAATAACTTGTTTGGAAAAGCCTGAATGGATGAAAAGGAAGAGCATTGCAGTCTACTTTTACTTTAGTGGGTTTACGTGTTTCAGTGTCATTCATGATTTGGAAATGTGTGGTCTCACATAGAAAAGGATCAGTGTTATTGCAGACAAATCTTGTGATGGTGACTTCTATAAAAGGAGAACCAAGCAGATAATCAAGTACCTGGTTAGAATGTGTAGTCAAAATAAATATATTATCAAGATTAGAAACTTATGTGGTGTCCATAAATAATAATAATGCTAATAATAAAGATGTAAGTTAGGTAAAGCTTTTCTGTTTTTAATAGAAACATTTATAGTTTGAGAATGCTTGAACTCTTTTGTTAAATATTTAGGAATCATGGGCAAGGAAGCAATAGGATTTTAGGTGTGGTTTGTTGCTGTTGTTTGGAGAGAAAGTGAAAATAATTACTAAAAGATATATAGAGATATGTAACAAAGGCATTGTGTACAGAAATAAAACCGAAGAAAGGATAGATTTCTGTTGATGACTATAAAATAGTAACTGTAAGAACAGTTTATTTTTTTATTTTTAAAATGCCAAGAACAAAAGAACCTCAGTGAGTGGTTTTACTGTGCTATCTGGATATAATAAAATCGGGTATAATTATAAATAATGGTATAAATGTTCAATAAACTTCTGTCTTTGGGAAAAGCTGCTCCATGCTTTTGTATTGTATGATACTTACGATAAATTATTGTTACTGTAGTTTACCTAACAGAAATCTAGAGGATTATTTTATGTATCTGCATTGATAAACAAAAATTAAACTCAGTAACTGGAATCTGAAATTCGACAAGCTCAGGTGATACAAAATGCAGGTTTCCAAAAGGGAGACAATGAGCACTGATTACAGGGGCTGTCAAACACTGAAAACATTGAGCAGAATGTGAATATTTAAAAATGTCCTAGTTCAACCCAAGCTAAGGGCATTCTCATACAGCATCTGGCCTATGTTGTGCAGGTGATCAAAATGTTTTATTGAAGGCTGCAAGTTTAAGACTATGCATTTGTGCTCAAAAAGAGTTGAGAAGGGATCTGAAAGCAAAGACTTGTTCTGTGGAGAGTCATGCCTGCAGGACAGATTTTCTAAGTGCCTCAGTACCATTTTCGCTAGGGTAATTGTGCCATTACCTTGCTAGAGGGAAGGAACTGTCTTTGTGAAGGCCCAATGATTTCAGTATAAGCCTATGCAGACTCAGGGAGGGACCTGAAAGTATCTAGGAACAGTGCCTGCCATTGCAAATGCCAGCGTTCCTCAGCCAGCAGTCCTACAAAGGGAATTTAAAGCCTTTGTATGGTCAAATCCATACACTCACACAAACCTGAGGTGTTTTTTTTTTTTATTTACTGTTGGGGTTTTTTCTGGGCGTGGATACCCTCCTCCTTCACCTCCCCCTAATTTTCAAGGTCCCTTGACATTTTGATCTCTTCTCTTTTTGAATCACAGGGTTTCTCTATATGGTTTAAGACTCATAGGTGGTTGCACACAACAGAGTGAACCTGATCTAGCTGGCATGGCTACAATCAGCATGACAGGCTGCTGATTCAGCAGGAGACAGTTACAAAAACACTTCTGAGGGAAACCACAGCATTAGGCAATGCTGTCAAAAACAAGAAAAAGGAAGGATGGAAACCATCTCTTAAAAATAAAGTGCCTGATGCTAGTCTTGCTTGAAACTGGAGTAAGTCAGGTTGCTGAAATGAGCAGTGATGATAGTGTAAATAAGGTCAGAATCGGGTCCAACATCTGACTTGTAAGGTGTCAGTGAGACCCCTGAGAGAGACAGTTTTCACTTCTTTCACAACCAGCGTAATTTAAGGTGACTACATTTAGTGGCAATTATTAATAGAAAAACTGTCTGAGTAAATCCCTGCTATACGTTACTGTGTGCAGAAAGAGTGATGCTTCCTGATCTTCAGCCACATTCTAGTAGCTTTATTTGTTAAATATTGTGCTGCTTAGCTTAAGTAAGCAGCAACAGAACATGGCACTTTCTGGAGAGGAGTGCTGCACAAGCAGTCCTGTGTGCTTCCACTGACAAATGTTGAAAAGGGAAGAAATTGCAAGACTGAATATGTTTTTGTACTTTTCGATATGCTGTTTCTGTATTATGAAACTCTGACCATGATTGGTATACATCTCAAAATAATTCAATTTTAATAAAGGAAACTTGGGGCAAACTATCTCAGGAATGCCAAATGTCATTAACAGGATGTGAATAAATACATGATAAGCCTGGGAGCTCAGAAGGGCAGCACTCTCTCTTTCGTCTTGTTTCTATGTCATTGTCTATATAAAAGAGTCGGGATTTAAGTTTTAAAATGGGAGTGTTTTTAAGTAAGTATATTAAGAGTACAAACCCAATGAGAATATTCTTAGAAATCTACTAAAATGTCGTAACAACAATTTTTTTTTTTTTTGGTGTTCATTTGTTAAATCAACCTAAGGTTAATTTATACCCTTGCTTATAGGGGTAACATAAATACTGGAACAGGCCCTGTCACAAGGACCTCTATCGTGATTTTAGCAGCAGTAGAATCAGCTTGGAGAGAACAAGCATTGCATTGTCCCAGGGCTGCATCAATCCAGGGAACTTATTTTGAGCTATGTCTGGAAATTATTGAAAACATTTTTGAATACTCCCTCATTGAATTATATGCTTCTTCTATGGAATGGATAGTGAAAAGTCAGAATATTTATCCCTATATTTTTTTATTAATTGAATGTGTAGCTTGATGGCTTACAGAATGTCTTTTTCCACAAATACAGTTAAAATAGTTGTGTTAAATATTAAAAAGGCAGAGGCAAGGCATGAGTCAAACTGGGTTAAAAACTAGAATTAATATCATCACCACACCATACTCCATTTTATACAAATTAATGAAGTACATTCAAAAAGGGAAAATGATCCTGTTTTTTAGAATTGGTCCCTGTATTGGCACCGATGTATTTCACATCAGTGAAGTATATATCTTGCTCACAATATTGATAAGATCTCTGATAAGATATTTTTCCTTCAGCAGAATAATTGTGGAGGAATACTTTGGTCACTAGATAAATATTGGGGTTGTGATTTGTCACACTAAAATACTACCAAATGAAATAAGTCTTAGCTTCTTTTATTTTCTGTTCACCTCTGTGTACGTTAAAGCAACAATAGAAGCAACTTGCATTGAAATTTCGTATTTGCTCAGACAGTTATAAGGTACATTGCACCTAATAAAAAACATTGGGGAAAAAAGGTATATTAATTTTTATGTTTGCACTGTGACAATTCCACTTGTCCTCATATTAATTAAAAGTGGCCTGATATTTTTACTACTTTTCTTTAGCATGGTGTGACCGTAGGTGGGTAGTGATGCCTACAGCAACACAGGCATTCTGCAAATCCATCTATTTTTGCAAGTGTAGGTACGTAAGATCTTATGTGCTTAAGCTTACAAACATTAGTTTATATAAATCATCCCACAGCAGACATTCTGAGATATATGTCCCTCACTTAAAACCCTTGGTGATTCACAAACCACACGTGCTTTAGAAGCGAACAATTATAGCAGTTGGGAAATTGCATGCTTTTTCTCTTTTAAAGGTATGTAACTGATCAGTATCATTGTTTCCCACCAAGTGACTCAGAGCACATGAAATATATCCACCTTCTTTCCTCTGTTATACACACTCAGGCCTCAAGATACCACAATATTTACAAGCTCATGCTCTTGTTAAGTGGACCATGCTGCCACATAGTGGAAGTCTGATACACTCTGTCTTCACCCATTTTATTAAGTTGCACAAATATAAAGATGAAATAATGGGGCTTGTTCATTTATGTAATAATTAACGGCACATTTACACTCCTAGCATATCACTGTTGATGTTTACTATTTGATCAAGTATGATGGATGCCTTGTGGTGGCTGATTCAGATTAGCATAATTTCATCACCAAGGGACCCATGAAAAGGTTCAATTATAGAGCAATCTCATTAATACCAGGGCTTGTTAAACTAATAGAAATAGACATCCCAACAGCTCTGATATGTATACATGTGCTTGGAATATAATTAATGGAAAAGTAACCCATACCTGAAACAAGCTTGAATGATATGATTACATGAGGTACTAGACTGCCTGAGACAAACACTGTTACAATATAGAGAATGTTTTGTTAGATCTGCTCAGAGAAAAAATGTCAGCAAAATATAGGCAACCTTTCTTCCAAAGTGTTAAGAAAAGATTTATCCTTTGTCTTTAAGTGGTACACCATACCTATTTTTTGTTACCTTTTGATGAAAAACTATTTAACTCATGCTGTCCTTTGATAGGGTGGCATGAGAAACAGTACCTCCCCTCCCCTCTTTATTGTTAGCCTCTTAATTTTTAAGCAGCCATTTTTCTAATACTTGAAATGGGAGAGTTTACCTCCAAACAAGAACTGTGGTAAGGAAATTTGTAGAAGTCCTACTTATTGTAGCTGTGAATGTGGGTGGGCAGCCAGCTCTTTCTTCAGAGGAGCACAATTCAAATTTTCCAGGAAGGAGAATAGAAAGCTACTGCCGCTGGCACCTGTCATTCACACATGACAGGAAGGAGTTTGAAGTCCAAGCAATAATCTTACTCTTGCAGATTTTCTAGTGACAGATAAACCCTTTCCCTCAGTTTTTTCATCAGTTAAATGCAATAAACTGAAGCTGCGTGGGAAACTTTTTTCCCCAGAGAAAATTCTTCTGTGTCAAAACAATTAGAGTTCTTACAACATTTGTCATGAAAAAAAAAAATAGTTTGTATAATGATTGCCATGTTACCATTTACTTACCAATACACCTCATTTACATTCTGTGATATACCACCGTATCAGACCAATGATGATGCTACTCTGAATGGAGCAGTGCATTGAACACCTCCTGTTGCCAGTTGAGAACTTATCCCTAGCCCTCTTCCTCTCATTTGAACTGAGAACCTATTCTAAACATTCAATATAAAACATTTCTTTGACAAATCGTAGTATTCTGACCAAATATTTTATAAAAGATGCCTTGCTAGTGCTAATAATACCTGTCTTTTTAGGAGAATTGTGCACTACAAGCTGAATGACCAGTCTCATGATTTCTGGACTCACCACAACTTTAGTCTGTATGCAGCAGACTACTAACTGTATAGAAAGAGAGGTCCATCACTTGCATGGCACTCAGCAGCAGCAGATTTGGGGATATGCAGTAGAAAAGGGTATTAAAATCATTTGGGATGGGCTGGAGAGTAAGTTACTCTCTTTTTTATAGTATCACATTAGAAAATGCAGATCCCTCATCTCCTAATCACTCAGAAATTTGGTAACAGTGAAGGGCATTTGGAACCGGTTTGATAGTTATCTCTTGCTCCCATTGCAGGGAGGAAGGTGGGATGTCCATCCATTTGATATCCAAATGACCAAGCTTTAATTTGAGAAATAGTGAACTTCTCACTGGCTAAGATCTTGTGTAGTCAGGGAAGGCTTGTTCAGAATTCACTAACGTGTAAATTTGTTAGTTCCATCCAAAGAAGCCCCATGAGCCCATTCTTATTTGACTTAGTTTATACTGCTTAGTAAAGGGTTTCAAAAAAACCATGAAAAGCCACTCTCAAGCAAGAATAAGAGTGTCAACACAGTCATGCATCTAAGAAAACTTTCTCTTTCAGGCAAAGTCTTGTGACACAAGAACTTTGGCTCTCAATAGAGGAAAAACTTCCAGATTTTGACGGAATCCTTCCCATTATTTCTCCAATCCAAATGGCTTTAGTTCAGCCTTGCTAAAAAGCCAAAACTAATCTCTGCTCAAGAGAACCATGACTAAATGTCATTTAGTTTGAACCTGTGTGAAAAGCAGTGTTGGATGGTCATCATAAATGAGAGCTCTGAGCTCTGCCACTGCTCTTCATGTGCCTTGTGTAAAGCTTTGTTTATTTTCCCTATCTTCCAGTGATGATGATGATTCAGGTCCTTATGCTGAAGCTGTTGCTTATGATATATAGTCACTTTAGGCACTATTTAAAACAAAACAAAAAAAAGAAAAAGAAGAAAAACCCTATGTAAATCTGGGAATAATCACTCTTTAGCACTAGGAATAGTTCTCTGTATCCTAGACTGTGGTAGGTCTGACTCTTTTCATTGGGATTTTTTTCTTCACTGACTTCACCAACTGAAATTAACTTTGGATCATGCACTTCGTATGGTATCTGATGTTCCTACAATCAAGCTCTTAATCAGTTAGTGCTCATAAAAATCTTGCATGTCTGCAGAATGCTGTAGAAATGGTAAACTGCAGCAGAGTTGGAAATAAGTATTGTGAGCACGGACAGCATCTGAGGCAAGAACTTTCTGGCAACCATAACTAGCTCCAGTAAAATGGGTCCTGTTCAGAACACAATAACTCTCTAACAATTCATTGTTGAATCCCTTGTTTCCTTTGTAGACCTAATTTTTGCTTAAATTAATTTTTTGTGCTGATGTGTATATGCTCTGATTCCATTACATGATCTTATTAAATCTACAATGCTGCATTTTTTATCACTTCTGCTAGTCGATTTTTCTGCAATTTTAAGCAAAATAACACAATTCCAAAAATACTTGAAAGCTGATGAATGACTCATACTGTAGTTCATTGAACACCATAAAATATTCGGTGACTCAGAGTCCTAGCACAAACCAAAAGTCCAAAAAAGACTCTATTGTTCACAATACAGAGGTACAAAATCTGAAGACTTCTAAATCAGGCATTAGAAGCTATTCCTGCTTTTGCTGTTGTCACTTGTCAAAATTCCAGCTAATCCCTGTGTGGATTTTTAAAACAGTGTAATGGAACCTAATAATTTTATAATGAGAAACAGTGTGTTTGCTAGATTAATTTCAATTTATAATGTTGATTAGTTTCATACAAGAGTCTAATGATCTGGAGTGGAGCAATATATGACACTGGAACACTGGAAACAGTTTTCAAAGCATAAAGCAGCTGTGTTACGTAGTTCTTCTACTTAGAATTACAATAGCAGCATAGCCTACTTTCTGAATGATTCGGCTTTCATGTTTTGAACACCAAAAGCTTTTATTCTCTAGGACAAACTGATCCCTGCATAGTCCAATGATCATGTCTCTGGTAGAGTGGATTAAGTAGGAAATGACTTAGAATACCTTGATCAAGAACTAAGAATATTTGAGGAGCGAAGTTTGCTCGGGCGTATTTCCCATCTGAAAATGGCACTTCTCTGGATTATGCACACTAATGTCAGTTACATATATAGGTATCTATTAAATTTCATTTAATGCTTTTGATCTAGTATCACTTTGCACTAACATACATCTATTGATGTGACTAGACCAACATCCATGTAATTATGCCATAAAGGAAAGCAGAACCAGTCTGTCATCTTTAAAAATTGTATATTTACTTTTGTACACAATGGCCTTTTGAGGTGTGGCCATTCATACACGCAGCTTTGATGGATAATGTCCTTTCTGAAATAAAATTATCATACTGCTTAGTAAGTCAAGAGACAATTCAGCTGGTGTTTAGGTGGTGATAACATTTGGTTTGGGCTGAGGTTTTGATAATGAAACAAAAAGGGTATTGAGAATCATGTGGCTGTTTGTTCTGCCTTGGAAGTACCTTTGGAGAAGAACAGGTGCACCAAAGTACTTTTTTAAGAGGACTGAGCATAACTGGGATTTGAGGATTTCATTGGAGGACTGAGTTTCTGTTTAAATGTAGTCTCTGGAGCAGATAGAAAATGGTAGATATGAGACTAAGTAGGTATCACAGGAAACAGTAGAACTATAATACTGTATTACTGCACCCAATAGAGTTAGAAACGTCAGTCTAATAGAGCAGGCGTATTTCTTATTTGTAGATTTTTAAAATAAAAAATCAGCAGCCTTGTGCAGATGACTTTTAAATGAATCCATAAGCATTGATACATTCCCTGCCAAGGTGCAATATCATTGATCACAACTGGGGCTCATTGTTATTAAGGTTTCAACAACATTTGTATTAACAAGTCACCTTTGTATCGTAAAAAGGCAGAGGGTTGATAGGCATTAAGAAAACAGCTGCATCATAGCGAGCAGCCAAGAGCACAATGGGTGTCAATAGGAGGTAAAACTACTCCCGCTGAGACAAGTGAAGAAGAAAAATGAAACAGGAGGATTTGTTCCAGCAGCCCTGTCTAATTGTTTATTCCCTTCTCATTCCATCCTAGTCACTTAAGGGCTACGGCTTCTGTCATGTAAAAGAAAAAAACCAAAGCTTGGGCTGCTTGGGGTTTCTCTCGCTGTAAATGAGTGGAATTTGGGTGCTGGGAAGCTGTGGGCAGGGTGATGGCGTGTTACCTTTTCCTGATTAGCTACAAGGCATTTACTTCAGATAAGTGCTGTGTGAGTGTATGACCTCATAAGTGGCCCCAACCAACACTAATAGTCTACTTTAGAGAGGAGATTAGGTTCCACTAATGGTGTCACAGCATGAAATAAAATGCAACATATTAAGTGGGGGAGAGGGAGCAGGAGGTGGGAGAGAACTGAGGGAGGGGGGGGAACTTGGAATGGAAAAGGGCAGCTTAAAGGTATACAAAAGAACGCAGTGACAGCATAGGATATCAGTAACTCCTGGATATAAACAGATTTTGCAGGCTTCTTGTATGGAAACAGACAATTTAAAACAGTATGGGTACTGACTTTGCTTCACTGGAGGGGTTGCAACTGGCACCCAAAAGCTTGGCTGTCCAGGGCGTGCTTGGCCAGTGCAGAAAAACCAATGCACACCTCTGTGGTGGCTGAGCTCCAGCGAGTGGCACAGAACTTGCCTACAGCAGCAGGTCTCTGACAGCTCTGCGTTGCCCCAGTGTACCTCTCGGTGCTGTGGGCAGTGCCTTACTGGATTTATTATATTGGTTCTAATAGCTTATAACAGCAGAAAACTAAAATATTTTTACTGGGAAGTTTCATTCAAATGCAAGCTGACTTGGGCCTTCTCCCCTCAGAGGCATCTGTCTCTCCTTCATAGTTATATGACAAGCTGTAAAAATGTGAATTTTTTCATCACTGGTAGCATTGAAGCTACTGTGCTTCCCAGGAAGGACAAATCAGGCATTTCCCTTAATCTGCAGTAGGATCTCGTATAACTATGAGATGCATTTCATGTATATAGACACATGTATGAAACTGTAATATGAATGTATATAGATATATGTA
The DNA here is from genome assembly GCF_964195595.1 of Calonectris borealis. Taxonomy (NCBI): domain Eukaryota; kingdom Metazoa; phylum Chordata; class Aves; order Procellariiformes; family Procellariidae; genus Calonectris; species Calonectris borealis. Next base: position 6,983,594 of record NC_134323.1, read on the forward strand.
TATACATATGTATATAGACGTATGTATGAAACTGGAAAGTGACAAATAATCACATACAGATTTTTTTTGAAAGAGCACATTAAGAGCACTGACTAATTTCAGTATTGGGTCTGAGACAGAGCAGATGACCTAAATGCATCCCATGCCCACATGCATCTGATGAAAACATTCATCTCTCCATAAAGATGCATCGTTGAATCTTTGGTTGTTCTTTGCAGAGTGGCAAGATGAAATTGGAATATACCCTCTTTGGAGATGATACCAGTCAGTCAGTCTCCTTAGACCAGAGAATTCACTTTTGTCTGCACAAAAAGCCGTAAAGTCAATTGAAGTTAGCAAACTATTTTCATTAGTAAAATGCCTCCTTCTGCAGGATGATGCACCCATTCATTTCCTCCTCAGTTAAAGAATCTGTGGTTTTCTGTAGCCAATACTATTGAGACGTTGGGTGTATTTAATGGTATACTTAATTGCTGCTAATGGAACACGGGACAGTTTCACATGCCTGTAACAGCTGCCATCTTGGCTGATCTGTGTGCTTTAATGTATCTCATACCTAGGCTTGGTAGGATTCACGGACCTGGCATCCATAGGCTCAAATTCCCCAAGAAGCACATGCTGGTAGCTGTACTCAGAGGGCAGAAATGAATGCAGGGCTTCAGTTTCTTTTGTCCTGTCACATGATCCATAAGGTGTGAGCAAGAAGGAGAATGATCCCAGCCTGGTGATGCAAACCCTGTTGTGGAGCAGGGAGCTTTGGATTTGCATGGTCTAGTCCTGCTACCTAGGCACTTTATCCACTGACTCTCAGTGAAAAAAAACAAAACAAAAAAAAAGCAGAATTGGTCCCTGCAGCAGAACCAGAACTAGAATCCAGAGAGCACTCTGCAGAGTGGCACCTCTGCCCACCAGCTCCTGCTATCTGGTAGCCAGCCTTCCTCCAAGGGACACTGAACACCCTCAGGCTGAGGTGGGGAAGGATCGGATTTTGCCACTTTGTGGGTAAATGTTCCAGCTACTGGACTGCAGTATAAAACAGAGTCAGGAGCACAATGTACCCTGGCAGCTGTCACTGCAGAAGTTATATTCCACTCTAATCATAATGTTGAGTTCGTAAGAGAGAGGGGCTTTCAGACACGTCTTGTCTTCAGCATGTCCCCGAGTGGTTTGGTGGCCCATAGCTTAGGGCAGTTAGTGCACTATGTCCAAAGCACTGGTATAGCGTAGCAGTCAGACTCTTGGGGCAGTTTTAGAAAGCATCTGCTACTCAGCGCTATTTTCTCCTTATAGTTTTTTTTTATGGTGGTTCTGGATGCTTTTATAGGAAAGGATGCTTCTCGAAGTTCTCTGCTGACTTTGATAGAGACGTATTGCACTCTGAAGGCAACGAATATGGTTGTCTCCACAGGTACTGTACCAGTGTTCATGTACTAGTTTTTTAAACAAAGTAGCAGTGCATAGCTAGAGCAGAGACTGGGGCTGGGGGTCCCAGCTCTTACTGATTTGCTGTGTGACCTTGAGCAGCACCTTTAAACTCTGTGGTTCACTGCCACCTTTGCTAAATTGAGATGATGTTCCACAGTTCCTGTACAAAATCCAATTTCATATGAGACAAATCAACTCATATTTTATGATATGAAATACAGCATAGACAGCACATTTTCCACATAATTTTCAGTCTCAGGAAGGCATTGCAAGAGCAGTGTGTGGAAGGCCACAGTTACTCCTACTGCTATAGATTTTTGTCACTTTTGCCTTTCTTTGGGGGACTGGAAAACTCAGTCTTGCTATAGTTAAAATACTGATTTCATTGTCTTCTAATTCTCTTCTCTGCAATGCTATTAAACAAGTAAATAAATGAGAAGCAAGAGATCTGCTGTTCTAACTTCTGTGCCAGATGAAGACAGAAGGCTTTCTACATGCAATTTGTAAGCTTCACATATTTCTGTGATTGTACCCAAATTTCATAAAGCAACAGGATTAGAGCATCATTCCTGCAGGATACAACACCATTCCTTATTGAAACTCCATTCAATATATCTGCTGCAGGTTAAGAACTGATCACTGGTCCCAAGACTATTTGAAACACTCTGGCCACTGACCTCAGTTGTTACCACCCTCATTTCCCAATATGCCACAGATTTGTACTTACACTCTCTCTGGGAGCTGTTGAAGCTGCAGGAGTCTGGACGTGACATTGGCTCTGATCCCAGTGCCCTCACACATGACCCCAATCAGCTTTGCTACAATTCTCATGATACCCACAGGGTTTCCAGATGGAAAGAGAAAAATAAATGTTATCAGCACAATCCAAATGGAAAAGGGTTTTTTTTTTTTCCATAGACAGTCTCTACTTTGATGCTGATACACCTGAGTTTTTAATTCATCTTTTTGTATCAGAATAGTTTCATTTCTTAAAGCAAGGGAAATAACAGGCTTACTTTGATTGTCACATTCCTTTTTTCCTTTTTAAATGGGAAATAATGCTAAAAGGAATTATCCTTTATTTTTAATGCAACTTGTACTCCTCATCAAAACTCGCAGTCTATGATATGGAAGGAATTGGTCATTAAATCTATAGCTAACCTGTGCCTAATAGTGAGTATTAGTTTCAGCTAAGCTAAAATGACAGTTGTATTTAGAAGTGACTCCAAGTCACAAGTCAAGTAATAATGAGCAATATTTTCTCTCTAAAAACAGCTAGATGAGGCTATAGAGGCACCTTTTAATAACATAGGAAAGGACATTTCATAGCATTTTTAACTATTTCACAACGTATTTTTATGTACTTTGAAAATAAAACCCTCTGCAGAAATCAGTCGGACATATTCTGCATTTGCGTTAGTACTCATGAGTTCTCGCTCACCTTCAGGGTGTAGATATGCCTGGACTTATACTGTAATCTGCCATGACTAAGAGAAAGTTTTTAAATAAATCTATAAAAAATAACATCTTTCACTAGTTCCTCATGAAATGTAACAGTAACTTTTAGAGCTCTTAGAGCTTTTGAGGAATTTTGATTTCCATTTTTTTCCGTCTTTAGAGGCAGAAGAGAACAAAAGGAAAACATAATTAAATTTATTCCCTATAATCCAATTTTTCTGTCTCTTTTGACAAGAAATATTTATCATTGTAATTCTAATGAAATATGCTTTTAAAATAGGTATTTGAAATACCCTAAAATAATATCATGTGAGGTGTCTAGATATTGCTCACCTGCAGTCACTAGCTTTTCCAATGTCTTCATCTTATGAAAACTTTGAATAAAGTAATTTGTGCAGATTGAAAAGCGATTTTTCCCTGTCTTCTTCCTCTTATGGAACATCTAACTTTTGTGGTGTCTTATTAAAGATGAACACTGCTTTATGTCAAACAGGTTGGGAGAATAAAGCCAATATAATCTCACGTTGTTGTGAGGAATAAGTGAACAGAGTTGAACTTCACACCTTCACTCTGCAAAAATGTTTCTTTAAGTCATGATAGACTGGAAAATTTGGATAGTGATACGTTGCACTGGTAGCTTCTACATCTACGTATACCAGCCTGGTCATTAGCAGGACAGTTTTCTCATCAGCACAGGTCCCATCCCTGGTGTGATGGGACTTCTTCGAGGGCTTGATCAGGATGTCTTTTCTCCATGCAAATTCAATCTTTGCCTTGTCTGCTAGGATTACCAAGAATGTCTTGAATTAGTGAAAACTGTGATAAATTGTTAATCTAATTAACTACAATTTTTAATCAGCTGAGCTAACATCAAACATGTTTTGTAAATATACTAACAGCACCTTCAGAACAAATTTGTTTTATAGGTAGTAATTAAAATAAATATTTAATCTGTCATTGCACAAATAGTGGCTGGCTGAGCATAGTATAACTGTATTAATCATCTCAAAACCATGATGTAAGCTCAAAAAGTAAAGCTTCTTTGGCTGCCCTATAAATCATGCAGTAGCAATCTCACTGACATCTTTCCAGACACACTTCTCCCTCCTTACTGTCTTAGGAAATGTTACGGACCCTGAGACAGTGTTCTTCAGGATACTGACGAGAGCAGATACGGGTGAAGATTTTCTTTGATTCGCTGCTTTCAAAGTTCAATTAGAGATAGCAATTATCGGAGCTATTAAAGGAGCAGAGCTTCTTGATGGTCACTCCATTTGTTGTGCTCAATCTTGGCAGGATAAACAAATAAGGTGGGCAGCAATTGAAAAAAAAGCAGCTGTATGTCTTCCTTGGCACAACCCAGGATCTTTAGTTGCAAGTATGCATTCACTTGCACTAAGGCAAAGGCTTCTTGTTATATGTGTCTGTTTCTGTCAGATCGTGAAGTTTTCGCCTGTTGCTTCATTAAAATAATCTCTGCTAAGGAATCTTTTTCGATTATATGAATTTTCAGTTCAGTTTACAGTTGTAACTATGCTATACTGAGTCAAAGCTGTATGCCAGCTAGACAGTTTACTGAGTAAATATTTAGTGCCTGAGTCACACATAGCTGTGCACATGTGTAATTCATACATACAAGTCCTTCTGTTAAATAAGACTAAGGTTTAAATTTTTCAGAATCAGGACCTGAAATGAACATTTCTGCCCTGCTCCTACTCTTCCCAGCCCCAACCAGTGATCCATGAAATAAACAATGTGCTGAACTATAGAAAACTATCATCATCATCTCACTTTTTATTTAATAACAACCAGGTATTTTTACTGCCAGGTACATGCTGAGATTTTGATGACATTTATATGACATACAATGGCCAGTAAGATTAATCACAGATCTGTATTCTTTAAAGATACTCATGAGGATAGACTTCTGCGCCTGCTTTCGATGTAAGGATGGCTTTCTCAACTGCAACTCACCTCACTGCATGTTCTTGCAAACCTCTCACTTTTAACATATCTGCTTAATAAAAATGCTTTTAGTGACAGTGAAGAATTGAACCTATCAATGTGTTACCAGCCCACATTTCCATTGCTACCATCTAGACTTCAGAGAGCCACTACACTCTGTGAGAGGCAATGATGCTATTACAGCCTGACAAGGGCGTATTGAGATACTTGGGCATAGATTGCACAAATTCTCTTATAATTTTATCTTTTAGAATGAGCCTTGCAGTAGAGATAATTAGAAAGTGCTGGCTAACAGGGCATAATAGGGATCAGTCTGAGAGCTCAGAGAGAGAGCAGAAATTATGAGTGACCCAAAGATAAATGTGCGTGTTCCCGTTAAGGATAAAAGAAGCAACAAGTAAATCCACCACCAAAACCAAATAGATTACAGTTCAGGTGGTGTTTCTAAAAGACGAAGAAAAGTAAATCAATCTTACCCTCAGATGTGGCAACTTTTAATAGCTCTGCCAGGGATGTCAGCAGTGCTACCATCTGGCTGCATTATAGTTACATGGTTCATTTCAAACACTGCAAGCTGTGTACTGTTCTAGCAAAAAAAAAAAAAACAATCGCAATGGTAAAAGTCCTAAGAATGGACAAATAATTTTCTACACAGTATCCTGCTTAAGTAGGAGCTGTCTGGTCACTCCTGCAGAAAGAAACGGTGCTCTTACAACAACGCTTTTGCACACTTTTACAAGGAAGCACCCCAGGCTCCTTCATGCCTTTCACTAGAGATGAGCTTGAGTGTGTTAAGGTCTCACTAAAGATACTTACGTGGAATGCTAGATGGAAACACTGGATATAGTGCCTAGACATGAGCAGAAGCCACAGTAAGGCGAAGGTATCTTCTTGTCCTACTCCCTCAAAGAGGATATTACTTCATTGCAGTCTAAATCTCAAGCATTCAATTTTGGGAAATATTTTGGAGGAATGATGCTTTTGTTTCAGTGCAGAATGGGATGGGGGAGTAGGGAAATCAGAACAGTGTTAAGTCACTGATAGTCATCTTCTGAACTGCCACTGGTTTGAGTACATGCTTGGCATACAGAAGATGCAAATTCAGAATTGAGCAATACAGGGAACTGCAGTGGGATCTCCAAATCCCTGAATGTTTTTTTAAATCACCAGAGTCTTGGCTGTTGCAGTGTGAGCCTGACTCTTGTTGTGCCCCAGGAATCAGAATTTCCATCCTTGGTCAGCAGCAGCTTACAGCCCTGGCTTCATTCACAGACCAGGTGCGTGGGGGTTGGTACCCGTCCTCTGCACAGCTCCATCCACATGCTCCAGGATTCAAAAGCTCTGTGGCCTGGAGCACCTGGTCCCAGCACAAAGTAACCTTTGTAATAGTATAGGGAAAGTTTGTGTCCTACTCTCACTGCATAGCCTAAATTATTTTCTAACCCACAGTAAGTTATAATGTAGCAGTGATACATTCAGAGCTGGCTTGGCCTTTTGAAATGCAAATTAACAGTCAAGTAATAATTAGGTGCATTTGACCCTGCGTGAGAATAGCCAAATGTTGAGTCTGTTTTTCCAAAGCTGAAGATCTGCTGTGTACGTTACAGTACTGTTTAATAGTGCGCACACAATACTCATATAGCTTAGCCAGGCACCAGTGCTGAGTCAAGTGTGCACTATAAGGCCTCGCTTCCTTTCTCATGGCTCCCTTGCCTTTGAAGTTAAGCTGCAGCAGGCTCAGCTGTGCTCAGCAGGAGGGCCAAAGGTTTGAATATTCAGATTTCATCTCTGTTTATAGAGTGGGCTTTTGAGATGTAGGAATTCTGTTACATTGTCCAGTGTCTGGGGGAAGGGTTGCTGAGGTTGTTAATAGGTCCCGAGGAGCTTCAGCCGTTACACTAACCACTGTAGGCCCCTTCTGCTCATGCCAGACATTAACGGCCACATGGACCTAGATGCATAATATCAGGTACTTTTAACAGACCTTTTTAATTGCCTCTCTGATTTTACTTCTGGTTGTTTCATAGTGGCTGCAGCAGGCAATATTTAGTCTATTCAATTTAATTAGTGTTGGTTTAAAGTTGATTTTGGTGCACTGTGGCTTTCTGCAGTAGCTGACTCACACGCACATGAAGTCTCCTTGGTTTCCATAAGGAAAAAAATACGAAACTTGATAATATAACATGAAAGCCATGGAATTTCTAAGCCCCATGTGCTTCTTAACCACATGTAATACTCTCATGTAGACATGCGTGTAATAGCCCAATTAATGAGTGCCCAGGAAGGGAAAGCAGAGGAGTATCTGCCTGCCCTGTCCCTTCATTCCAGCTCCAGACAGGCAGGAAAGAACTGTTATATTTCTACCAAATGACTTGGGAAGAACACGATTAAGTCTCAAAGCAGAAGTCTGGAAACTCTCCTGTAATCCAGAAGGCTCCTGCAAAACTCCACAAGATGTGCAACAGTAGGTAGGACTAGGATTGAGGCTGCTGTTTCTAATAGAAGTGTTGTGTAGCTGTATTACAACAAAGCATGCTGTGATAAAGGAATGCATCCCTGTCCTGTTTGTTTCATGAAGGGCCCCGTTTTCTGATTACAGAAAAATTAGCAGCTTTCAAGCAGTATGTTACAGTTAGTGCAGAGCTATCTGCAAAGCCAGGGAAGAGGCAGGCTTACCAAGCAGTTTGTTGCCTGTGAACAAAGAATGGCACTTGCTAGAGTGTAGCTGGGGTGGACCTACAACTCCTTTCTGCCTCCGACCCCTGTCACAAGCCATAGTCCTCTCCACAGTTATTCCTGCCCTTTTCCTTGTCTTGTGGGCTATTGTCTCCCATTCTTTATCAAGCATTGATAAATGAGTGAGTAGGAACAGAAATATTGAACTGGACGAGCTGTTTTAGCACTGGATAATTCTAGGGTCCATGCAGCATAATTAAGGGTCAATGTGCTCGTTGTTACTTAAGGTCACTTCTGTATTTGAAGTTGTACCTTAGGCTTCCCCTGCTCAGGAGGAAGTGAAGTGGTGTAAATGAGTGAACTGACCTATTCTACCTCTTCCTACACCTCTGGAAATCCACTTTTTTTCTGTAAATTGTGGGCACTACCCATTAGGAAATGCTGCACAGGGCTGCATACAGTTACAGTGCTATACAGAGCAATTCAGTATATTTGCATAGGGTGTATGCTAGTCTCTGTGCCTTTTCTTTACCTGTTTTATCCTATACAAAATAACTAAGCAGCGTAATGAAGAAGCCACAAGACAGGTGTCATTTACTGAACATTACAGTAATGTGGCTTCAGTGTCTGGCAGAGGGGGCTTATATTGAGCCAAGTGTGAATCAAGCACCTGCTATTAAAAGTAGCACATTAAAGCAGAACTCCATCAATTTGCTATTTGGTTGTTTTAATATTCATAAAAATACATTTCTTGAGTCAGCAGGGATAGCAATGAAAGGAAGGACAACTAACATCCGCATCTTCTCCATGTGATTAGAGTATTTGCATCAAATACTTTATTATGAAGGCTGGAGAACAAGAAAAGCACATTCAGCGTCATATGTTATGGCACAATCCCTCTCTGGTGGAGCAAACAATGGGACCATTATACAAGCTGACATATTTTTTGTTTCTAATATATTCTGCTTCTTTGTGTCTGTGTGTGCTTAAATAGCAGGCACAGATGTACTGTTTCCAAAGGTCTTTGACTTGTCATGAGAATACTGTCTTTACCAGTAAAATAAATTGATTACTAGTGACAATGTTAACTATTATACAAAGAACACAGCTCTGGTGGGCTTTGTTAGATTTTAAAGAAAAGGTGATTATTTCTTCCTTATGACAGTTTGAAAGGTTTGCCATGTGGATATGGAAAGATTTTACTCATGAATATGCAGAGGTATGGCAACAGGCCGGATAGCCAGACCTTCAAATTGACCGTTGGCTGTGATTGAGTTAGGAGAAGAAGAAAAACATGAGACAAACACAAAATGTACAAAACCAGCATGGGAAGTGATTATTAAAATATTGAATTGTGAGAATATTGTATCAGCTTTGAGGTATAATATCAGCTTGATGACATAATTACAGAGAAAACAGTGCCAACTGGGATGATGCACAGTGCATCAGGTTCATGGTAAGGCCACCAAATTCTTTAATAATACTTATGCCTAGGGATTATTCCTTTATGCTATACTCTTTAGCCCTCTGAGCAGTGACATCAGGAAACTGACCTATGACACAAGGCAATATACCTTTCTTATCAAGATGTGTTGCAGGTTTTCTGGGAAGCATTATAGTTTGCTGAAAAAACCCCAACAACCCATGCAGGTGTTGCAGCATGTTAAAAGGCAGAGAGATTAATGGAAGAACAAAGGAAAAAAAAAGACAGTCACAAAATACCTACTTGTTATATTACCATGGCTTTTCAGATATTTTTCCTTTTACAAGGTAAAAAAAGGCACGCTTAGAGTAAAACTTTTACTAGAACCTTTACATTTGTGCAGGTTTCTGCACTGAAACATATTCAAAAAGTTCTCTTTCTACAGATCTCATGTTAAAATAGTTTGGGATCTTTTCCAATCTAATTTAAACTGCTACAAATATTTTGTGTAATGAGATTGGAAACTATCCACTTGCTCCCCTCAGAAAATGCTCTGAGTTCTCCCTTGACTGCAGTTCAGATCATGCTGCTAAACGCCAATTTAGAACACAAATCAGACTCCTTGTTGATTGCAGTTCAATTCATGCTGCTAAATACCAGTTCTCTGATCAGCAAGATGCTGCTCTACAGGCTGTGACCTGGGCCTCCCAAAGCCATGGATGCATAATTTTTACATAGATTGCATTACTAAAATTAGATCCATCCTATCAAGTCATAATTAAGGATACAGTTCTTACTTGATCATACAGCAAACCTTCCCTTTTTTATTCAAATTTTGGTTTAGTTTTTTAGTGATTCATTTAGTATTAGTGACAACTATGCATTCCTTTGGCACATGCAATCTGCCCTTCCTTTAAATCATTAACTCACGATCAATTATCTATGACATCATTAATGCATTTAATCTTCCTCCTGCTTAGAAGACTTTTTCCCAGATTAATTCTTTCTCAGGTTACTGAACATATTTTTATTTTCCTTACTGTTCAAAATGCTAGTAGTTTTCACAATTGAGGTCAGGGTGAAAGAAAGAGAAAGATTCTTTCCTAAAATCTAGATCCCATGGCAACATCTTGCTGATGAGGCATCTTTTTTCTGTTCTCGACTGTTAAATCCCGCCTGGTGTTGCATAGCCATGTTTACCCCATCAGTACTCTTGGATTTGATTCCTGTCATTGCCCCAGCACCATTTTTCCCTGCCTTGTTTCCTGTACAGCACCGCCAGACCCAGCATCTTTGTAAACTGCTAGTAGCATTCTGTGTGAGTGCTCTGCAACACCTGCTTGTGGCTTACTCACTTCTGAAAATAAGCTTACCAGTGAAATTTGCCCCTGCTCCACCACAGAAATCTCTAGGAGAGAACGTGGCATCTTCCTATATTTATTCTGTGATCAATGGTGGAATATGGCATATGGCAGGAGCTGCTAGTGGTGATTGGTTTCTTCCTACCAGAAATATGTTGTACATGAACAAATGACCATAGACCAGATATGTTTTACTTTCACAGCCTCATCCACCTGCTGGTAAGACAAGAATCAATGAATCACAGCACGTTAGTTCTGCAGAGAGTCTCAGCATTATTTCAATAAGACACTCTCCCTAAGATAGTGTAAAGCTTAATTTTTGAAATTGTCAAGAATATACACTCCCAGTGGACAAGTACTGGGAGGCTGTGATTCCTTGCTCCTTTTGAACCAAATTCTTATTCTATAAAAGCTTTGTTATACATAGTAGGTGTTCCTCAAAATTTCTGTACTGTTCAGATGTAGAAAAGCATCCAAAAATATGACTTTATTAGGCTATTCCATTTCTTATCCATGTCACGTGTAGGAGTGGACATGGAGACCACCCCTCCCCCTGCAAACACTCATCACCTTTAGGAAAAGGTTTATTATAAAGGTTTATTATAAAATTTCTGTAAGTGGGTGGGTTTTTTAAGGCAAATTAGTTATTTAATTCTCAGACTATCTTGAATCTTCACTCTTCCCAGCCCCGACTGCCATATTGCTTTTAAAACTTCAAGTGAATTCTATTGCATTTTTATGGGCCATGGAGATATCCTCATATGTTTTAGGAAGATTGGGCTTTTGTACTTCTTCCAGTTCTCTTCATCGTCATCCTGTTCTTCTTGTACTTATCCAGCATTCCTTAGGTGTCCCTCAGCCTGGTTCTTTTCCGATTTTCAAATTTAAATCAGCTAAACTCCTTCCCATGCTCCTAATTCCTTATTCCTAATCTGACTTCATATCTGTGTCTACTGTGTCTCTGTTGACTGGTGCTCTTAAAACACAGAATATGTCATACAAAAACCAGCATTTAAAAAGGAACAGGTATCCAACCAAAGCAAGGAAGTAAAAAAATCTCTGATTTTTTTGCAAACTTTCTGCACTACTCTTCTGATTAATAGACCTGCTTTATTCTGTATGTTTTCAAATTGCTGAGAATTTATTACACAGCTTGTAAAAAACATCTTCGTACTGAAATCCCACAGAGACTTGGATGGGACCCTAAACTGAATGAAAGATGGAACATGATATTAAAGGAGCATGAGACCAAGTTTGCTTTGTCATAGCAATTTCTAGTCAGTTCTTATGTATCATGTGGTCGTATTTGTAATGAAAATATTCTCATGAAATAAGAGAAAGCATAAAATGTTCATTTAAAAGCATCTACCAGCTGCATATACTGTATTAATATAAAGACTGATATACCTAATCAGGGGTTCACATTTCAAACCAGTAGGCCTAACAGCTTCTGAGATACAAGTAAATGAAAATTCATGATTCTGTATTGTGCCCAAGAGCCAACTTTACTGCTATTGCCATATAATTATTTATAGCTGCAAACTATCAAATGGAATTGCTTACCACCACCTTACTATATGTGGTAATTGATGTGAAGTGAGGCATTGCATCCCCTGCTGACCCCAGCATACTGAAAGTCAGATGGATTATATCTAACTCAATTATGATTGATATTATCAAAATCCACGAAGCACAACATGGTATAACAGGCTTTCTAAGTGTATCTGTTGATTGTTTCTCTGTGTGTGTGTGTGTGTGCGCGCATGTGTTTTCCAATGCTGTTGCAATGGAGCTGTCTCTAGGGAAAAGAAGAGCAGTATTGCTAACAATTTCCATGTGTAAATATATATTTCTGATGGCTTAACTTGCTCTCATTGCCTCATAGGGATTGCCAGAACTTGTGCTAGAAATGCCCAGTTTCACTGGCTAAGAATTTTGCTATAGTAGGAAAATTTGCCGGTGTGTTTGGTGGGGTTGAAAACCAAAATATTCTGTGATCTGCTTAACTGTGGTTAGAGTAGAACAAGTATTCCTGTGCTCCAGTTCTTGATTTTGCTGCTGCTGTGCCATTCCTTCAGTCCGTCAGAGCACAGCAGTGGCTAAGCTCAGTGCAAGCATCTAGCCTTACATCCTGTCTCCTGCAGATGTTTGCAAAAAAAAGCATAAGGCTGGAGCAACCAAATGAATCTTTCTCATTGCATTCTTACTATTTCCAGCAATCTGGAGTTCAGGGACTGCTGTTTACATCTGCATCATTGTGTTTAATAATCCTTGATGGACATTTCTTGCCTGAATTTTCTCCAGTCACCTTCTGAACCCACACACAATTTTAACATCCAAATATAGTATGGAAGTCTGTTTTGATTAAATAGGAACCATGTAAAGAAATATATATTCCCATATACCTGCTGCTTTGTAATTTCATGGGTTTCTCCCAAATTGATGTAGTATGAGAAATGGTGACTATTTATTCCTAATTCATCTTTTCGTATTAAGGCGTGTTTTTATAGACTCCTCACAAATTCTCCCTCAAGTTTTCCTTTCCTAATCAAAGGAATCCAATCTATTTAATTTTTCAGAAACCATTCCAAAGTGTTGCTTGTCATTATTGTTTTTCTCTATGCTATTCTGTAATACCACGTCTGAGATCGAACACTGCGAAGTATTCACCAATCAGGGGTACTGTGTATATATAATGTTTTTTCCATTCCTCACCTAAGCATTGGGTTAATGTTTACTGTCCACACTGACTCTCTCACTTTGCGAAGTGATAATAAACTATTTAGAGTCGCATGTTTCTGGTTTGGGGTATTGTTTTCTCCTCCCTTCCCCCCACCTATGCAATGTTTTCTTTTGTCAGCATCTTGTCTCTTCAGCCATTTTATTAGCAAGTTGCTCAGAGATTCTTCTCCAAGTCTTGATCAGTTTAAGTTTTGACTGTCCTAGGTAATGTTCTACCAGCAATTAAATTGTCACCAGAATATGCACTCCTCCATTTTTCCAAGTCAATTATGACTATGTTATAGCACAGCTCTCAGTACAGAGCTCTATAGGAAGGTAGATTCCCTCCATCATGAAAAATCAATTATTTAGTCATATTTTAATGACCAACATGTAGGATGGATGAATTCATATGCTGGAGGAGAGGCTTTACAACTTTGTCTGCCCTTTTTCTGATTTTGTTTTTAAGTTTTGTGGTGGCCTGGATGCAACATAGCTCATTCAATAAAGCTTGGGAATTCAACAAGGCATCTCACTGGCCTATTCTGTGGACTGATTTTGCGAGGAGCATCCAAAGAGTCAATTCTTGCAACATTATAAAGTTGCAACAACTGAATGTCCAATCACTGTGCAGCTGGAACAGGTTGTCTTCCAGGTATTTGGCAGTTGATAGGAAGATCTGCAAAAAAGTTCTTCATGATGTTATAATGGGAAGTCTGGATGGCTTCATAGGAAATAATAGTCATGATTCCAAGTATTGACATTTTAGATCATAGAATCATAGAATCATACAGGTTGGAAAAGACCTCTAAGATCGTCGTGTCCAACCGTCAACCCAACACACCATGTCCACTAAACCATGTCCCTAAGGGCCTCATCTACACGTCTTTTAAATACCTCCAGGGATGGTGACTCCACCACTTCCCTGGGCAGCCTGTTCCAAGGCCTGATATTTTCATTCATTTAAATAAAAGTTCTTGTTATTCTTATTAGGAATGTATACATTTACTTTCTTTACAGAGTTTCTGTAGTGTTCCTCCTCAGGACTCAGCCATGGGGCTGACCTAACTGATCTGTTCTTTGCATAAAGACAACACCTGGGCAACAGGAAGCTAGTTTAGTAAGGTTACCCTCTTCCCTGTAGGAATATACCTAGGAGATTGCAAATGCATCTATATTCCAGATATTACTGTCAGGCAGCCCTTTTGAGGCAAGATCAGTCCTTAGTTATTTGTAGCTGTTATAGTATTAAAGTAAAGGAAAGTTACATTTGCTCTCCCATCCTACCAGACCAGCCATACACCAGGCCTCTTGAACAGATAGGTCAATGTGAGTTCTTAGGCCCATGGAATTTCAAAACCATAGTTCAGTTCAGATTAGCTATCAAAATATGAAATGACATAGAAAAAATAGTTTATTATTTTCTCCAAAGTCATTTTGTTCATAGAAATAAGCTAATCACACTATCCTTTAATTAGTACTGATAGTTATATGGAAAAATGAAAAAAGTTGAAGAGGGTGCACTATAAGCAATACCTCCTCTTTTTATAGCCATCAACTTTTAGTGAACTAAAGAAATAAGCACCATTATTAGATTCAATATCCATTTCACAACAAGAAATTCACAGAGCTGTGAAGTTACTTGCTTACTATTCATTCTTCTAGAGATGTACATTTTCCTGATACATATAAGAATGCCTATAATGCACTACCTAAGACATGTTGATAGCATGCTTATTTTATGTTACTCTCCTCAGAAAAGTGATATACTGCTAATTGTATTGCTATTGCTATTTAAATCCAAATGGAATAGTATTTACATGGACTGTATTCTCAATACCTTCCAAGTTCTCTTATCTTCTCTATCAAAAGTTCTGCATTTTCCTTATACAAACCTTATATCTTAAGGAAAGATCTCTTGCTCTTTTTTTACTGTTAAAGAATATTACCTAACCTAGGAAGTGGATGAAGTTGCATTTCTTGACTTTGGTCATTCAGAGCAAAAAAAAATCTGTCTTTTAGTGAGCCATCAAAGGCAAGATGTCTATATCGCACTTTAATTTTGATTCCAAATGTCAGCTAGCAAGTAGGTAACAGGCCATGGGATTCTCAAGCACTTTAGCCCAGGTAACTTTCATGATTCTATGGCATATGACATGGAGTGCATATGCTAGTGGCTGACCCAGTGTTTAACAGTGATTCACCACTGGAAATAGTCTTTGAAATTCATAAATTCAAGGCAAGCCTGTTTTATGGGGACTGATAATGCTGTATTAGTTGCTGGAAGTTAATGAGGTCCTGTGTTTGAGTACAACCAGATTAAAATGAAAAACGAACCACATTACATTCTGTTTCGACAATTATTATCAGTTGGTTGTAATATAAATATGCAAATTTTTCAGCTTGAACTTTAACATCCTCTGTAGAGACCATTCATCTCTTTAAAGTATTAATTTAAGTTGTAAAAGGATCCATACATCATTGCATGTCATTTTGAAAACAAATATTAATCAATTTTACACTCTGAATTGCCACTGTGCAAGTGCAATGTCCATTATTTTGGAGCAAGTCAGTGGCAAGAAATTTACATATTCATTCTCGGCTTAAGAAATCATATGATAATACAAGTACAACACAAGAAATTCAAAAGACTTAAGACCTTATCATCATCTATCCAATGGCAAAAAGCCTGCCTTTGCATTCTCAATGCATTGGTATGCAGATTAGGAATATGTTTCTCATTCCTATCAGTATAACCTTGAAAGCTGGTGACAGCTGAAGTGTAGTCATAAGTTTTCTCTTCCAACAGAAAAATAGAAAGAAAAAAGGCAACAAAATGAGTGTAAAGGATACAGCAATTTCAAGTTTTATGATAAGCTTTTTGATAGTGTATCTGACTACTTAGATTGTACTGTGTGGGTATGTAGCTTGAAAGCGTGTTATCTCTAGATTTAGCTAGAATTGTAATTGCAAGTGCATCTTTGCTACTAAACTAAAGTTCATATTTCTGATATGACAGAGCTAAACCTGTCTTTTATTAGTTAACATTATAGGAAATACTTGAAGGTGTTTGTATGTAAATATTGTGAAGAACACCAAATTTTATATCAACTGTCTCCCAGAGAAAGCAGACAGAGTTTCACTTGGAAAGCAAGCAGTCCCAGATAAACACTGTGCTGAAAGCCTTGTCCTACTGAAATAAAAAGGAAGCAACGTCTGCAATCCAGGTTGTTTGCCTGTTTCTTCTGAGGAAATCATAGAGACTGCATTATTGTTTTACAGTCAGAATTGAAATAGGCAAAGACAGATTAACAAATTAACTCTATCCCAGCCAAAACCAGCACAGTGTATATCCTTGCTCAGCTGTGGTTGCTCTTTCTCAGGTTTGAATCTGTCAATGATGAAGGTGAATCCCAGATAACGCCAATGAGAACACTGCTTCCACTTCAGAAAAGCAAATAGCTATTATGGTTAGAACTGGAGACTCCAAAAATGCCATTTATGAGCTCCAAGATGACAGGTGGAGAAAAGAATAGCAGTGCAGGTATTGCCCTCATAACTACCTTATCTTTGTTAATTATGCAAAACCAAGCTCTTTGACATAATTGACCTAGCAGAGGTTATACATAAGCTCCCTCTAGTGGATTATTAAGCACGAATTTATAAAAGCACACATCTTTTCTCCAAACATTTTCTGTCACTCAATGTGAACATGAGAATACTATATGCACCGTGCTGTTCCCGTGCATCTATCTGTTGTTATCGCTGTCCTCCCTGCTTGCTACCTCAGGAAAGTCTGTGAAACAATGCTGGCTGTAAACCCATGGTTATAAAGCAAGATGACTGCAGCATTTTTTGGTTGGGCTTCCTGTTCTTCACTCCTTGGCTGGGTCAGTTTGATTGCTGCTTCAGAATACTGATGGTTCTTAATCATCTCCCTTTGTTTTTTGGTTAAGTGAATGGATGAATAATTTGCCACACATTCCCTGTCAATCCAATATATTGTGAAAGGACAGTTGAAACAATACACACGCTCTTCATTTCATAAATTTGTCATTGCAGCATAATCAGATCATTTGCACTTATCCTGCTCTTGCACAGGCTAATTCTATATTCCTGAAAAAAACACACTTGGTTACAGTGCTCTGTCTCTCTATTTTCCTGGGTGTTTACTTAGACCACAACTGCAAAGGAAATGTGCAAGACACTTGTGTTCCTTGTTGGCACAGTTCATGCAGGTTGGAGGAAAATCATAAAGAGTACACGTGCAAATGGCCAGACAACAATGCAACAGTACATCAGATATGTCAACTGGATTTAGGATTATAACAGACATGGAAGCAATTAGGGTATTTGCTAGTTCAAAATACTCACATGAATGAACCCACATTATCTTCTGAAAAGCATAATAATATGTAATTGCAGTAACAATTCCCCTTCCATTATCTCCTAGACATCAACAGTGTGTACGTTCTATAATATCCTGCACAATTGATAGCAGGCAAGCTCCTCAGTAAGAGAAATACTCCCAGATGTGGTAATGTCCCAACACTGGGGCTGCTACCTAATATTAAAGAATTACAGTAGAAATGTTTCAATAACAAAGTAGAAGCATTTTCAGTTTTTATGTGGCATAGATTGCCACAGACACTGCCAAGCGGCTTTATAGAGTTCTAAATCTTCATTCAGTGCCCCTTTACATCATTTGAATGAAGATTTAAACCTCAATAAAACTTTCTGAGTGCTTGTGGCCATCTTTGCTGTATACTAATCAAAGTGGGGTACAAGCAGACGAATGCACTGTAGTACACCTAATGATCAACACTATGTCTAGTGACATTTTGCTTTGTAAGATGAGTTGTCTTAAAGGCTCTTTTCACGGATGGTGCAGCAGTACACAGAGAAACAGGCATTTATATCCAGTTTTTATGCAACCCTTTAAAAGATTGCTTTGGGTTGGGGGTTTTTTTGTTTGTTTTTTTTTTCCCCCTATGTCATGTTTATTTTCTCTATCATGTTTTGAATTAATTTCTTACAAGGAAGATATTTGGGAGAAAATAATAAAAAAGAAATGAAAGCTGGTATTTATATGGAAACGCCACAGCATTACGGCTCCATTTCCTTGTTTGCTTATCAACTTCCAACTGTCATTAAGATATTACAGTGCAGTGAGTTTTGGCATTGAATTAGAAGCTTAAATGAAATTCAACTTCTAGTTAAGATATTGGCTGGGAAATTCAGCACATGCTAGTGCACAAATGCACACACAAGATATGACTGTGTGGAGTTTGAAAGAAACTTTACTGTGAGAATATGCCATTGATACCATACTGATAGAATATGCTATTGGTTCAAAAATACAACCACTCATTCAGGAAACAGTCTGAAAAAGAAATAGTCAGTCAGTGACTTGTGGAGAGGATTTGGTGTTTGGATCCTCCTGAAGAGGAAGGTGTGGAACCACTGTGTGTGTCTGAGCTTCCACAAACTTCCACAAATGCAAAGGAAAGCAAAACTTCCCCCTTGAAGATTAGACTCCCACCACAGGGTGTTTCTTTATTTTTCATTACATCAAGGCTTTCTTTTAATGATTAAAGTCTGTGAAATTATTCCCCTTAAGCAGTTACCTGCAAAGAGGTATCCGTCTGGGCCCATATAGTTCTATACTAGGACTTTTTGTTCAGAACTGTCTCTGTTATGTGCTTTTCCTGGGTCTTTTAAGATCATTCTTCCTATTGAAAACAAACAGTGAAAAGCAAGGCTTCATTGGTAGGGCTACTGAGAACATAGTGTGGCAACTACTTTCTATGAAGCATACAAATGTTTCTGTGTAATCCTTAAAAGATATAAAATAAAAAATATGAGAAGTATATCTTATTTACAGTAACTGATGCTGCCAGCAGATTTTAGAAAAGTTTGTAAAAGCAGTAGTAACAGTGTGAAAATCAAGCTCTGATTTTTTTAACTCATTCTTTAATGGGAATTTTAAAGAAGACCAAATGTTGAAACTGGTCAGCCCCTCTCCTCTTGGTGGTCAAGCTGGTTCTGGTTCTGTGAAAGCCAACATCTAACCTGCAAGGGGAATGCATCAGTTACCAAGGCATTCAAAAATGGGCTTCTCACAATGCTCTGATGGAGCTCTTCCACTTTTTGTAAAACATTCCAGGTTTTACTAAATCAAATGGAGACAAACTCATTCTTTGGCCTCATTTTGTGGGAAATATCTCATTTTCAGTTCCTGTGTCAAGAGATGCAAAACTGGATGAGCTCTATAGAAGAGAGACCCTCCTCAGAGCACCTGGGTGGGTGCTCTGCTTGGAGAAGAAGGGGCAGCGGTAACACATCCTTCTCCTTGCTGATTTCTGGCTCAAAACATTAGCACATTGACCTTAGGCAAACTTTTTGTTCAGGTTGAATTAAACTATAGTTTTCAGCAAATAAAATGTTGGCCCAGAACATGTGCTTCACTCCAGTGCTGACATTCCTGGGCGCTGCAGGAGATGCCACCTTTCAAACAGCACTCCCATCCAAGGAGCCTGAATATCGTCTGCCTGTCAGTCCTGCACAGCTGCTGGCTGTCAGTCCTGCTTCTCCTGCAGGCAGAGCAGTGGGCCAATACCTAGGGCTTGCCCCAGTAATGAATCAGAAGCCTGGGGCTGAAAGTGGAGCAAATGGGGTTCTCAGTATGGTATTAGGAAGGAATTGCAGTGTTCCGTTGTTTGTGTTGGCTCCCATTGAAACCTAGCAAGAGAATGTCCTGCATCACCCACTGAAGTGGTGTGTTTTTGAGGAAAATCCTCTTACGTAATGAAAAGGTGGTGGCAGCAGTTTCACACAGCTAATGAAAAGAGAACCAAAAAAGTATGAAATATGTTGTTTGTGATGAAACGTTTTTGTACATTCTGTGTTGCAAATTTTTAGTGTGTTGCAACAAATCTCAAAACCAAAGTGATCCCCATAAATAAATTAGGACAAGCCCAAACTCCCCCAGACTTCTTTTAGATACAGGATCTTGAAAATAAGAGCAAATTAAGGCCTTTCTTCTCCAAAACACCATAGCCTTGTCAAAATCTGTGGAGTTATCTCAACTTTCACCAGTGGAAAACCAGGCCTGAGGGTTCTGTCTAGAGATTTGCAGCTAAAAGATGAGAGTAAAACGCAGGGAAAAAAAGTATATTTCCCTTTTGGGTTCAAAATGAGAACTGAGTTTAACATAATTTGCAAATGATTGATCCCAAGCAGTAGGTTAGGAGGGGGATGTTTTAAGCAATATCGTCCCTTCCTTTCCCTTGTATTTCTTTATAAATAACATATTACCTATATTAAGGTAAACTGAATATATTAGACAATTACCTAAGGGGATTGCAAAACTGGGCTCTGCATTATAAAGCAAGTGAAGTTATGACAGCTGTGACCCCAGAGGAGTCAAGGCTGAATAAAGACTGTCTCCATTGCAGACAAATGATGATAAAGTGATCCTTTTAGCCAACAGTCAATGGAACCTGACAAGGCCAAACCTCCAACTAATGAACAGCCCAACCTTTGCTACCAGGGAGATGTACTGAAAGTTTAATCTCAATAAGCATCAAAATACATTTGTCCAAACATTTTTAACAAAAGAGTGGCACATATCATTAAATGGCCACGAAGTTAGATGAGTAAGGAGGAAAATAGGAGGGTGGGGGTGTATGTTCTTACTGTATCACAGGTGCACAAAATTGCCTTGATAGAACAATATCTTATTTTTCTTCTAAAATTGAATTTCAGATGGTACCTACGTCACACAGACCTAATAATACAGAAAGCAATTGTCTCAATGATTCCTATTAAATCTGTGCATTTCCAGATCCTTATAGAGTAATGTCAGTTACAGAACAATGTCAGGCTGACGGACGCAGCACAGCGTTAAAGAAAAAAAATCATGCACACAATAGGCCAGCTGCACATTAATAAATATGTAATGTTTGATTAAAAATATGGATCGTATTTTTCCCCCCAATTGCTGACTACCCCTAAGGCAGAAGATGTGATCTGGCTCCCACTGATGGGTTTATTTCTTGCTTGCTTTGAAAATACAAACTAAAGTGTTTTCCTGTCCCAGCTGTTTCCCATTGTTCATGTTTATCAGCTCAAAGGGTGAACGGAGGAATAAAAAATACGCTCGCATTTCAAATGTGCCAGTCAGTCAATCTATTGTTAAAAGAAGAAAGCCTAATTGTCTGTGCTGGCAAACTTCTTTTTGGTGAGTGTCCAGTTTTTAAGAAAAGCTATTCAGCTGTGCCATTTGTTTAATACATGCATAAAAAAGCACATAAAATCACAAGTTTTCTGTGGGATGGGATGGGGGGGTGGGGAAAAGCACATCTATAAGTTATAGTCTTGAAACACTCAAGTGATGGCCTAAGTAATAGTCCATGGATTACATTTTTTGGTTCTTCATTTATCCGAATAAGTGGCTAGAAGGAATTTTCATGGGACAAGCGCTAATGATGTCCTAAAACTGAAACTGGCCTCCTCTAAATATTACACTTAACTTTGCACCTTTGAGAAGCAGTACTCCTTTCAAATTTCTTCATCAATGCACTGGTTAAAGTCTTTTCCAGTTATATTCACAGGACTTACGTGTTTTTATTTAAGCTACTACTATTCTTCATCTCTTCCCAAAATCTAGTCATTCAGACCCTCATCCTAACAAAAAATGGGAATCAGGATGGGGAGAGGGCAGGAACTACTTTACTACATAGGAGAATCTTCTGTTTGTTTCCAGCTCTTGTGATAATTACACAGCTCTATCCCATCTTTGACTTGCTATCCAGCTCGTGCTGGCAGTGCTACTCTTCCAGCTTTCAAACCAAGGTCAGCTAATCAGAACTGACACTCATTTTACACCATGCAAATGAGCAAAAATTCAATTCACAGACTACTATATTGACCAGGACCATGTTAGTCCATCTTTCTGTGGCTAGCACTGTTTTTCTTTGAAAGCTTTTTGAGGAAAGGGTCATCTTTAGTTCCTCCTTCTAGCTGTACAGCACCAAGCACAAAACATTCTTACAGTCTGAAAAATAAAAAATAATCATCAATATAACAAATGACTGTGATGCTTTGCTAGGGGCTTCCCTGTTTTGCTAGGCTTTTCTTCTTTTTGATGGCGGAAGAAACAAGTAAGTGGCATTATCATCCAGCTATCACTCCCTTGTGACACTAAGATGAGATGTCACTCACAGCAAATTGTACAGATCTTTCTTACATGAGGAGTTCAATAACTCCTCATGACGTCTAAATTACCATTCCTGGGTGTCTGGGTTAACACCTCACAGAAATGAATAAGGCAATAACGTAATTGTCCCAAGTGCTCTGCAGATCGAAGTAGCTGCTTTGGTCACCCTGAGTTCACATTTCCCTGGAAGTTTGAGAGCCAAATACTGCCTAAAATTGGAAACTGGGAGTCTAGGGATGAGCTACCGCACTCAGAAAGCTGAGGGCTTGGGGTTTTTCTAAGTCTGCCTTTACTAAGAGTTACTGGCATATAAGAAGATATTTCATACTGGAAAGCACAATGAACTGGCTCCATAAAGAGTCAGTTCAAAGGTGATCAAGGCTAAACAGTACTTGGAATACAGTACTAAGCCAGCCTTTACTTGTTTACTTAGACTTGGTCCTGCATTTGGATGTTTGTGGGTCTGCTGCCATGAATGTGTCCATGGTCTACAGCTGCACCTCACTGTTTGTCTTTCGGTATCTCTGACCTCTGACACACCAGCAGACTTGTAGAGGACATATTCCTTGGTATCCCTGGCAAGTAATATAAGAGAATTTCATGGACCAGCAGTGGTCTGTGGAACACAGTTTAAGAATCACAGTGTTGAAATACTGCTTCTGTAATTGTTAAACCTACATGTCGTGCTAAAATCCATTGATATGCATTTTTGTGCACAACAGATGATATTTCATGCCTTATTTTTTACTTTCTGTTTGCTGAGCTATAGCTTATATATGCTGAATATAATGTCAAGTCAATACAAAAACTAAGCCATCATTTCCAAATGAGCCATATTAAGTTAAGGAACTTGAATGGTTACGGGGAAATTATTAAAAATAAATACAAGACTTTAACAACAGTAGGTAGATTTTACATTATTTTCTTCTGTTGTATTTTTTACAGTCTGAGCAGTTGTCTTCTTTTCTAGAAAGTGTCTTCACAGTCTCTTCAATGAGGCTCAGCATACATAATAAACTTTGGCCCTTTTTAGCAAGTTTTGGCTGTGTATTGGTGAGATCAAGCCCCCTCATGGCCAACCATTTCAGAAACTTCACTGTCAGAAATTTACTGACTTTGAAGAATAAAAATTATACACGTATTCCGGAGAAGGAAAAACCTAAAAGGAGAATTACTGAAAAAAAATTAATATGCAGCAGGTGGAAGGGAAGCAGTCAGGGAGAAAGGACACGTGGCTGAATTTTAGCTATTTATTTGGAGTATTTTTGTCATTGCCTTAGGGACTTCTTATGCAAAATACCAGCTCCACAGCTCCAGAAGAACAGTGCACCTTGTGACAGCAGGCAGGCATCAGGTGAAGGTCCGCCCAGGGGGAGGTTTGGTGGCCAGAGAAGCAAACAGATATGCTGGGAAGGGGTGCAAGAGGAGCCTGCAAACCCTCCTGGGGGAACACAAGCTCTCCTTAGCTCTCCAAGAGCCCCAGTGTTGGAGCTGGGAGAACTGTGGTCTCTTTTATAAAGCATTCAAACTGCCACAGCTGGACAACATGGAACAGTGAAGTCTGTTGATGTTCAGGGCAATTTCTATAAACCCACTATTAATATTCTATTCACAGCTTCACTGTTAAATTGTAACTTCTGCATTAAGGACAAAGAAAAATTTTGGCTTAAATTCAGTAGTTGATGAACTGCTTAGAAGGTTTGAGTTAGTAGATTATGAGCTGTTCGTTACATCAAGTCTACCAGATTTGGGCAGATTTTGCAAATTCTTTTTTTTTTTCTCAGAAAAGAAACTGAATTAAAAAAACAACCTACAGTGCTATGACTCTGAATTGACATTTAGGGCCAGATCCAGTATTTGCTTACTAGGATTTCTCTGCAAGGATATGGTGATGTAAGGTTAGTAGAATTTCTTAAGACCTGATAAAGTGCCAAGCAATTGCTCTCCTGAAAACACTAACTCATAATTATACTGATTTACAGTAACTAAAACTCTGGAGGTTGCTGGCTGGTGATGTTCCAGCAACAGACATCCAGGATAGATCTCCACTGATCATTTGCCCCAATCAGTATAAACATAAAATAAGAACAGATCAAAACAGAGCAGAGCTCTTTGTGTGTGCTCAGCCCTAGTTCAGAGCAGTAGCAAATTGTGTCTCATGTAAGTATTAATACCATATATGTGAATATGACTTCATAAAACCAACAGAGACCTCCTATTTAGTCATCTGAAATAGCAGGTCAACAAGCACAGCAAGTATTGGAAATTGCCACTTCTCAAGTGCCATTCTGACATACATACTCCAGCCACAAAAATAAAATGGCATGCCTAAATCACAGTTGACTTAAAAATTTCCTGACCTTCCAAAACAGAGGGGAATTTGCAAAATGATTGCTTAGTAATTGTTACTATTTATTAAGTAATTGTTAACTATTTTTAAGACTTGACTTTTCCAAAAGTGATACACAGGTTAAAGTCCAACTCCTACTAGAAGCACTATAAAGTAAATCCGCACCTGAATAACTACCACCTTATTTCAGCCAGACACCATTTTTTCCCCAGAAGGGGAAAAAAAAATCTCTTTCAGCAGCTCCTTCCCTGGTTTAAAAGAATATTTCTTCACAATAGTTTTTCCTTTAATTTTTTGTAAAAAAGGTAATTTTCTCAGTATGAAGCATTTCTGTATTCTTTGTCCTTTGGGAGACAGAATAATTGGCAAGACTTGGCAGAATTAGTGATATTATTGAACTTGTAATTGTCTAATGTCTTAGTGTCCTAGATGGAAAGTCAATACATTATGATGTCCCCCAAGCCAAATTAATATAATGTTAAATGTGGTGGTTTGAAACTGTTTGAAATGCCTGTTTGAAATCCTGCATATCCTATGTCTAGAGATTCAGCTAGTAGCAGAGAATAGTTGGGTGCTTTATCTCGCAAGATAAATCTCTCTCTTCCTGGGTATTTTCTGTTTTCACTCTGTCAGAACTTGAGGCAAAAATTTCACCAGCTGTGACTGGTTTTCCTTCAGTGGCCCAGAGCTTTTCCAAGAATTCTGAAGGAGACAATAAAACAATGTATTGGTGAGCAGACTACATTTAATATACCTTTTTTAAATTACATTTAGCATTTTCTTTTGTAATATCAACTTCTTTTGGAAGTAGTGCTCAGTACAGAATGGGGTATTAGGCTGGGCTGTTCAGGCATTATTTTATTACTATGAATATTGTTATGCCCTGCATTAATTGTACTGTCCGTGACAGTGTCCATGTTATCCACTGTACAACAATTTTACACAATGGAGTTTACACTCTGGAGCAAAACTTTGGACTGGACTGTAATGTAATATAAATAAAACACTGTCACATTTTTTTTAAATTTAAAATATAAAGAGTGCAGCATAGCAGGAGATTTTCAGAAGTAATTAGCCTTAACTCAGCTGTCTTTGAAATCAAGAAATCTGTTTTCCTATGGGTCTGTGTCATTCCTGATTTGGAAGACAAATTCATAGACTTTTATAAAATGCAGCAAATGAAGCCCATATTGTGCTTTATGTAATTTTCCTACTACCATCAGAAAGAACAGGTTTCTTATAGGCTGTGTGGACCATCTGTTACATACAAAATGCACTTAGGGCTAAAAAATCACTGTCTTTTCTTTGCCTCTATGGTACTTTCCTTGTAGATGCCATTCACTATTTTGTTTTATGCAATGTACTATAATATCTTGCAGTAATCAGAACAATTAATTTTCTCAGAAATCATGGCCACCGCCCCAAAGCGATGACTTTTGACATATAATAGTGGATGTTATGTATGGTTGGTGTCAAGAGTTGCCTAGATATGCTGATAATGAGCCATACTTTTGAGGAGTCATAATCAATCATTCTTCATTTAGAAAGTCAGATCCATCAGCCTGACATCAAAATGTCATAACCCATTGATCTCACATTGCAGTCAAAGATTCTTGACTCTTGTTAATGGCATTCAGCTACGCCAGTTACATCAGCAATCCTAGTTATCATTTTAGTGATATCATTTAAAACATTGAAGTTAGTGGCTAAATCCATTCATCCTTTTCTTAATCCTTTTTAATAGTTTCCATTAATTCTAACATAGCAGTTTTAAAACTTCAAACAATCTTAAATCCAATATGATCTATGTACAAAAATAAGTAAGGCACAACACCTGCGAGTCAGAAGAGCTGAGCGGATTGGATTCCCTTCTGGGGGTCATTCTACCTCTGCTCTCATAGTTGGTGATGTCAACACAGTCTTTTAAAGAAGTTACTTCCTGCTATCTCACTGCTGCCCATCTGTTATTCCTGTATCTCTGGATGACATGTCACCAGCAGTAGTGACAATTTCTTATCCACTGCTGTCAGAAAAAGAATAGCTTAGGAGCTTGGAAACAAATTTCAAACTAAAAGTTGCTTTGAAGTTTGATCTGCTATTCCGTGAAGCACCGTGTAGAAGAAATAGTAAACATGTCAAGATAAAGGGAGGAAAAAAGGGAGTGAGAATGGTGGAGGATGAGAGGGATGAGCTGCATTTGCATACATGTCCAATGTGCCTTTTAGGCACAGATAGTTAGGAGATGCATAGCCCTGGTGCCATGTGGGATTTTAATCCATGCTTTAGGATTAGGGAACATACCTTGTCTTGTTGAAGTAACTGTTGAAGACAGGGTCTAATTTTTTGATTAGTGGGACATTTTCTGTGATACAGAATGTTACAGCAAAACTGTTCCAATATGTAGGAACAGTCAGGATGCCTCTGAATGTTAAAAGTTGTGTTCCCATTTTCAGTTTAAACTTTACAAATTTTAAATTACAATACAACTATTTAAAGTCACTCTGAAAAAAAAATTGTAACATCAGAACACTATATAGCAACGTCTGATTTTTTTCAAACACATGATTTTTAATAAAATCAAACATCCCCATGGAAGGTTTCATGTTTGATAAGCAGTACTTTCCTTGTAGGAAAGTATCCAAATAAAAATTTTTTACCTAGTCTAATAATTGCAAATTAACTGGGATAGGCAAACAACAGTTTGCCAAGTCCTGTGAGCCCACTCTTGCTAGCCAGCTCCCTGCGAGACTCTCCCTGACAGCAACAAGTTTGTGGAATCAGGCCCTTTGTTTGGATCAATGCTCATCCCTTCAGGCAGAGCTAATTGGCTAATTCAATCACACTGGCTATTTAATTAATAAGGAACCCAAAATTCCACATGAGATGAAAGAATGAAGAGCCTAGGAATGACCCTTGATAATAATAAAAGATAATTACAACCCAGAATTGCATTATTCAGACTTTGTTATCGGCATGCTAAGCACTGCCATATGCCATGCAAGCTGTGATATGCACCCTAGTGATCATAGGTATAACAAAAGATCTTAGGTATAACTGCTTGCTGTACTTCAATGCAAATGTGACTTAAGGTGAAGAACTAAACACTATATATAGAACCAGAAAAAAAGAAAACTTCTCAGCAGTAATGATGGGAAAGCAGTTTGGCCACTTTGTTGCCTGTGTTCAGGTAGAGCAGTAATACTTGTAAGATCAGAGATTCATTTTTCTGTGTAGAAAGACCAGGGATGTGGATTACCAGATCCAGCTCCAGGAAAAGCCCAGTCTAGCAACTCAGCTCCTGAGTGAGGGCATCTGGGTGCCACATGGAAAAAAAACCACCACAAAATTATTATGTTTACTAGCAAAAATAGATGCTTCATAAAAAAATGCCAGGTTTTCTTGCAGAAACAAGCGAGAAACTGCTGGGAAAGGGATGGGGAACTACACTGATTTTAAAAGCAAATTCCCAAAATGTAAACCAGAAGTTTCTGCAAGAATGACAAATTTCCACAGAACTGTTGGGCCTATTTTATTTACACAAGGCAAAGAAGTGTCTGCTGATCCCAGTGAAGCAGTAAGTAGGGGTTGCCCAAAAGATACTGGGCATGAAGAAAAATAACAAGACTAGGTCACCTGGGACACCTCTTTCCTTACAAATCTTTAAACCAAGCTGTTGGAAACTAGAATTAGAAAATGGAGATCTGGGCTTAATTTTTGGCTCTGCTTTCCACTCCTTGTGGACCTTGGGCAAGCCACATGCAGCAGAGGGTCCAGTTCTTTCTCCTGTGCTTTGTTTTATCTCTTCAGACTGCACATTCCTAAGGTAGGGACCATCTCTTCATCTGGGCATAGCACAGAAAGTCTCAATCTCATTAGGCTTTTTTAGACAAAATTAAAAGTTTTATAAAATCTTCCCCAATTCCTAAAGAGTTCCCGAGGTTTATTGCTCATTAGAAGTCTGAATCTGAGAAGCCAGTGTATTTGATTTGTAATGAATGTAACCCTTCAGTAAGATCACAGCTGTAATGTTACAGAATCAGTCATGTAAAGAATAGTCCCTGCAAGAAAACCTGCCTTCTCTTTTTTCTCTTTAACCTCAATAGAGCAGTTCTTTTGTTAATTACAGTTACTGCACACTGTGATATTGAAGTGCTCTGTTCTCAAACATATTCTTATTTATTTTAGTCCTTTTTTTCCCAGGTAATGAAATGTCAGAACCCTACTTTTTCTGGTTTTGTAGTATGTTGATCAAAGTGACCTTTGCTTTGCGGCAGACACAAATCAATATAGCGCTCTGCAGTATTTGACAGATAAAGGTGCAACATATAATAAATGGCAATCACTGATGAGGAGAGCAAGAAAATACCTGCCAACTTCAGTTCATACCGGCAATTTTCAGACAATGCCACATGTTATGTTCAAAGTAAAATTCATTTGTCCATCTAATAACAGAGAGGGGGGATATTAAAGGACTCAGTTTTGTTAAAGAAATGTTTCATCTCACAGTAATAATTCAGAGTCCAGTCAGGGTCTACAGTGGTTGGTTGCAAGTAAAGTTATTACATTTTGAAGACAGGTTAGAAGAGCAATTTTCCTTGCCATAAAGGAAAGGGCGGGGGGGCAGGGGGAGGACTTTTACCCAAGAAATGAAATAGTAATTATATACACACATACAAACATAGTCTCTCATTCTCTCACACATACACAGACACACACACACAAATTGTCTTAATATCCTAAAGCAGCTCTCCAGTATAGTGTTTCACAGCTGGTGGTTTGATTTTCTCATATTCTTCCAAACCTGCTGATAAGTTATACACAAATGTAACCAATTTCTATTTAAATGCTTAATTGCAAGTAGTATCTGTAAAGTATCTGCTGGAGATTTGAAGTCAAGTGGCAGCTTCAGCCCACTGTAAATGAAGTCTGTGTGTGTTAGGGTAAATTTCTCTTTCACTATGGCTTGTATTATTCTCAGTAACACAAATAGCTTAATGTACGAATCTAGCCCAAATCGAAAGCAAAGCTGGATTTTACCCACTGTGATGAGTCGTGCTCAACCACAACAGAAGTGGTAGCTGAGCAGCGGCTTTTCACAGCATAAACACAGGCAGGCCAGCCCTCAGGCAGACTCATGGCAAAGCATGAGGGAAGCTGAACTGGGTGAACCAAAACATTTCCCATCACAGGAGAGTGAGTGTGGGACTGCGGCTTGCCTGTAGCCTCTGCAGGAGGAGCAGCAGAGATCGAGGCACACTGTCCATGGGTTGGAGTTCTGGGCGCTTCATATGAAGGGTCTAATCCTGCCAGATGATCACTAGTTATGTTTCTTATTTCCTAAGACATAAGTGTCTGTCCATGGAACGATGGAAAAAAAACTGCTGGCAGGACGTTTTAGTGAACATGCTCTGCCTTGTTTGGGCACCTAGAAAGCATCTGTGTTTTCTTCTTCTCATAGGAGGCTATTTTTCGTATTATGGCTGAAAGGCCTTTTTATGTATCTGTTGTTCATAATGTATGTAAGCTTACAACTTGCATTTGAGTACTTCTTATTTTCACAACTAGTTTTTGTGAAGCTATTGATACACTTCAGGCAAAAAAAGGCCAATTCACAACATACTTGTGGCTGTTAAGAGCCATTTGATGTGGTTCACTGAAGAGACATCTCTAATTTATGAAGCCAACACTTTGGTTCCAAAATGTCGATCATGTACATGCAAGTGCATTGTGTACCTGCTAGTGCATCGTACCTTCCGTGTGCAAAATCTAAGATTGCATAGGCTATATTAACTTTTGATTATGATTGTCAGGATATGACCACTTGTTAGTACAGTTCAGGGCTAATGGCCAAATTCAGTGTTGAAGCTTATGACTGAACCTGAAGTATAAAAACCAGCTGATGCTCCAAAAGCAGGATAGCCTCCAGTGAGAGGATGAGTCACCCATTGCAAACAGAGTGTCCCTTCAGCATGCTGAGCAGAGCAGCTCATCTTGTATCGACATGCCAAATGGGAAGTCTAGTTCTAGAGAATAAGTAAAGCAAAGCACCCAAAAGTTGGTAGGAATCTTTTTGAACTGCTTCAGATTCTTTTTAATTTAGTGAACTTTTCATCACTTATCCTACTCTTTTTCAATAGAAATATTGTATTACTTTACTTATACTCAGTCTTCTCTTCTGTGGTCTGTTCAACATAAGACAGCTCATGCTGCACATACAATACTACACAAATGAGAATTTATCTGTCTCTGGTTACTGCTGTGCCATTTTCTCACCCTTTCTTTATGAAAATTTAGTTTACCTTTGCTCTTTTTCTGACAAAATGTTGAACAGAGAACAGATGTTTTGTGTCATTTGTCTGCAATAATGCCAGACATTTTCCTAAGCTGCTGAATGCATGATTAACCTTAAACTGATCCTACTTCTGTGTATCATTTTTCCTATGTCCTGTTGTATTAAACTGTACCCATCATTACCTGTGAAATATCATGTAGCCTAGTTCATGTTAACCCACTCTGAATTTCTCACACTCTCAAGCTTGTGCAAAACAATTATTTCTCTGATCATTATACATTTTGCCGCTTAATACATTTACTGCAAACTAATCACTTAATAGTGGTCTGTAAGAAACTATTAATAGCTTCTGACCTCTCCAGCCTGGGAGAAGTTCGGCAAAACTTTTTCCTCATAGAAGATCCTTTTTATTTGAAATTACCTGGTAGAGAAATGATTCCATACTAAGTTATCGCAGTCTGGCATGTTGTCAGGTAATTGGCAGTTACGAAAACACCACATTCATTCCCTCTAAAGTTGTATGTAGTTGTTCGGCTACTGTAAAGTGTGGATTTGAGGGAGGAGAGAGTCTCTAAACATCATAACCTTGCTGAGGGGATTGTCACCCCAACTGGCAAATGCTCAACTGTGAGCAACAGATTTATTACCTGACATAATTAATTGCCTAGATAGTGACATTTCCCATATTATAGACAATCGTGAATTATGAGCCCAGCTGCTAGCCTTCTCATTCACTGAAATCGGTTGATAAATATGTTTATTCGAGGTCAGCTTGGCCTCATCCATTAGAAATATTGTTTTTCTAAACATTACATTGATTTAATTTAACTCTAATCAATTTAAAATGGTTCTGACAATTAACAAAAGCTTCAAATATGACCTTAAAGTAATAGGATTCATTAGCTATGTTTAGGATTAAACTTATCCTAATAGGGCTATTTTTCTTCTGAGGGCATGTAGTAGGCCGACTGGTGGTCAGTCAAAATGAAATCAATTATTATAAATTATACAGTTTGGGTTGATTATGTCGTGCCTGCTAATTTGTATAAATAAGGACCTCAAACAATAGAAGCCATTTATTAATAACTATCTGTATCCCAACCTGTATCACACTTTACGTTACAGCTGCAGGATCATCTGTTACCCATGAAGTATTATATTCTCTACTGCTAGGCATATATGCTAATTAAACCCATAATTAATTGTAACAGTTATAGTTAAAGTCAAAATGCTGACAGCCTTTTTGGCCTATTATTCATGGTAATCAACTGATTCAAAAGGCAACGTAATCAACAATTCCTGCACTAGCCAGGGGATCATAATACAACGGCAGCAGCAGTGACAGCTGGCACCCACAGGTCTTTGGATACAATAGGAAATATAAACCTCTAGAACTGAAATGCTTCAGTATGAACAGCGCCTATTGTTTTTCTGAGACAATATACAAGCGTAAGTCGTATTTAAGAACTGAATCACTAATGCAATGGTTAACAGAAATGCACAAGAGCCATGCTCCAGAGAGCCCGCCCTGCCTTCCTGAGGTAGCGGCAGCACTGAGGGTTCGGCACCATCATTTAGTGTCTTCTGGTTGTAACCCCTCATCAGTCCCTTCTCCACCCGCAGCAGGGCTGTCTCAGATTAGGACAAGAATTCTGGAGAGTGTTTTTGAATATCAAGAACAGATTTTATTTGCTCTGTTCTCATTGAACATGCTGAAAAGTGGACAGTGCCCAAAAGGCATGTGCCCTCTCTGGGTACGTTATCTGCAGAAAGAGAGGAACATTAGACTGTGCAGGGGACCTCACGTTTCCTACATACATCTGGCTGTACATAGATCAGCCTTTGAACCTGTGGGAAATTCCTTTTATTTTGTTCCCAGACACAGTGGCGGATTCCGTACCCACGGCAGCCCCGAGAGGACAGGGTGGAGAGAGGAAGGAGAAGGGAGAATCTGACCATCATTAGCAGAGATCCACTCTGAAGCAAGTGTCCCCTGTGGGCACAAATTAGGGTGTCTCCAGAGTATCCTGAGCTCTTTAGCAGGCCACCAACAGTGGAAGAGGGAGTAAAAGCAAAATTAGTGGCCACTTCTAGCAATCACACCTTGCAGCCCAGATGAGGGGCAATGCCAGGTGAGCCATCCAAACCTGTTGCATCCACCAGGTAAATGTCTCTACATGGGTCTCTACTTGCTTTCTGCTCAATTTAAAGACAATCTAGTTATCCATCATTGCATGTGGCCTCAGATCACAATCTCTTTCTGAGTCGTTCCTTCTGTGGTCAGGCATGCTCACGGCCCATAGCACCACTAAGCCAGCAAGTTTGTACATACACAGCCTCAGATGTGCTGCTTCTTAAACGAGGGTAGCCATAGTTCCATTACTAAGATTTACACTGTCAGTTACAGGGATGCCCATCCAATCCTATAACACAAAAATTTATGGGCATCACAGAAATTTTTATTGTTAGAGCTCATATACCATGTGTGCCCTTAGTGACACATTTTTAAATAAAATATATTGTACTAGTGATTTCTAATGCTTAAAATAAAATAAAATAATAATCAACTTTTAGCTGCAGTTTCCCCCTGGTTATTGAGCTGAACTTAATGACTGGCTGAAAAGTATTTGTCAACACAACAGCTGGAGAGCAACACTTTCTTGTAGCTTTATGTCACAGCATATGCCAGCCACTCAGAACATGCGATAATTCAACTGGAGCTGGTACTACAATAGCAGATGGGTTGAAGCATTGTTATTCTCACTCTAGCTCCCAGCCCTTGAGGGATCACTAAATAAAATCAAAGCAGATGGACCATTACAAGCTCATTTGTGTTCACTACAAGCACCTCAACCTCCAGTTGTGATATACTGCACCTTTGTATAAAATGACATGTATGGTAACATGACCTAATGAAAATAGCATCAGACTTGGCAAGTGAGGAATGAGACTGGGAAATATGCACAGATCTATTTATCACTGAGTTCTTACCTTGAAGAAAGGGTTCGTTTCCCCCCCACACCCTCCCATGTTTA
This sequence comes from Calonectris borealis, assembly GCF_964195595.1. NCBI lineage: Eukaryota > Metazoa > Chordata > Aves > Procellariiformes > Procellariidae > Calonectris > Calonectris borealis. Next base: position 7,017,520 of record NC_134323.1, read on the forward strand.
TCATTGTATTTCTCTTCATGTTTATAATTTAATTTCCCCACACTTGTCGTAAGAACTAAAAGAGGTGGCTGTTGGTTCTGGCTGTAGAAGGTCTAGCATAGAAGGTCTAGCAGGTTTCCCAGCCTCTGCAAAGACAGGATGAATGCTGCTAACCACAGTGCAAAACTCTTGTTATTCACTCATTTCTACACACTATTGATAAATGTGTTAATCCAGGTGTCCCACAAATGGCAAGGCTTTGACCACCCACTGATTCCAATATCTGCGGGGATCAGGACTTCGTGTACATTTCTCAGCCTGCTCTTATGATGAGGTCTTTCACAACTCTGCAGGTCTGAGTTTATGGGGGACTTGACTTAGTGCATAAAATCAGTTGCTCCACTAAGCTCCAAAATTATTGTTTGTGAGGCCAGAGTCAGTATCCCTGACCAAACTGTGGGTGTCCCAGGGCATGGGAGTAATTGCTTCTAAAGGATGATATATATTAAGACTGTCAGTTGTCCGCAGGGGCATCCTTTGGGGCCTGCTGGCAAAGTTAGAGTTAGCGCTGAGAAATTCTTCATGCTGTCCTCAGCAACGCAACATAAAGTTGGAGACACATCTAATGCCTGCTTAGAAAATGTTCTATTCATTTAATGTCTCTGAGCATCTTGTACAGCAATGTCACCTGAAGGCTTTTGTCCTACAGTCCCCACCCTGGCCATTGCGCTCCAGGGACCGAGCGCAAGATGAATTACAGCAGGCAAGATCATGCTTCGCTTTATGACCACTGTGCCCTCTCCACAACCACATGGGCACACACACACACACGTGTGTGCAGTTAATGACAATTCCAAAACTAAATTTCTCTCAAATACGAGCTTTTTATATTTACATGTAGCTTTCTTCTGCCTGGTTTTAAACAGCTTCTGTGCACTACTGCAGAGACAGCTGCATTCAGTGCTAAATAACTTATACTATGAACTTATTAAAGGCTTTGGGATTTCTTTTTTTTCCTGTCTAAACAGGAAAAGTGGGAGTAGCCAGTTAGTCAAGTGTTGGGGTAGAGTTAGATGCTTTTGGCTTTATCTGCATGAAAGATCCCATATAAGACTATGTATCTTTAGTAGAAGCTCCATAGGTCAACTGACTGCCATAGGTCCCCTTTGTGCCAGCTGCTGCTGGGTTTTAAAGACCCAGGCAGGTGCAACAACGGAAAGCCAAAGAAATTGCTTCATTAGGGTTGATAAATACAGTTGAACTTCTGTGACTGCAATATGCGAGCTGAAAAAACTTGTCCAGCTTCCTCCGTGAAACAGCCTCCTGCTGCGTGAATTGTATAAAAACTATGAATGGGTCAGCTAATATTTCCCACCTTAGCCAGAAACTGCAGGGCAGCTGGACAGTCTCAAGGACAGTGCTTCCAGGTAGCGTACTGCATGCCGTTCCTGGCCGTGTGCTGGCTGGCTGGCCTCTTCTTCCTGAGCACTTTCTGTTAAGTGTAGCGACTCATCCTCAGCTGTGAATCAGCGAAGCTCCATCAGAAGCATGTGCAGGTCAGGTCAGACGTCAGCACTGCGTCTTATCTGCTGGCCAGCTTTCCTATCAGCCAAGCTAATTTGCTAAGATAATTCTGTTTCCTGCCATCTATTACAATAAATCAACCACTGTAGCTTCATTGAAGTCTCTGCTAACTAATGAGCTGCCCTTGAAATTCTCAAACTGTATGCAAGGGCGGGGAGGGGGGAAGAAAACCCTTATTCTTCTGAATATAAGAAAGTTTTAGATAAACAACTTGGTGTTCTGGGCAATCCTGTATCTCCTCAGCCCCATGTTAATGGATCATTCTTGCCAGAGTCAGCTCAGACTGGGGCAAAACCAGTAAATGCATAAATCATTCCTTTAAAACAAATTTTCTGAATAATGTAATCTCAGATGGTGGAGCATACATGCGGTTAAACGCAAACATGGAGAGGTGAGACACAGAGAGAGGGAGGGAGAGAGAGCGAGCGCGCGCACTTACAGGAAAGAGTAGGAGTAAAATGACAAGGGATCCACCGCTGTGGCGATTGAAGAAAGAAATAAGCATGTTCCTATGAAATGGTAAATCTCTGGCACTTAATTTTGAATAGGAAAAGATAGACAGAATATTGAAGATAGACAGAAACTGAAGAAACGTGAAGCATCCTGGAGCATGCCTACTACAGCAGGAAGAGCTCAGGGTAAAAAGGTATTAAGATCATTCTGCTTTTTCCTTATGGCAATATCAAACTACTGAGAGCAGTAGTGATATTATAATTTATAGCCATATTTAAAATCAGAAGATGATACACTAGTTTATACTCTGCTTGTATTGTTTTGTTCAGATTTGATATTTAATAATGCTGATTTTTTTTTTTTTAAAGAAAGAAAGGGACTTTCATTCCTCATGGAATTTCAGCATTTTCTTTTAGCTTTTCCTGCAGATTAACACTGGTTGTGTAAGAGCTCTGTTGGGATAAAAACTTACTTAGTCGTGCTGCACCAGTTAGGTTACTGGAGGGAGCCAACACCTCAGCAACATGGTTGGGTTCATTCAGACAGTCATTTGGCAGAAGGATGTTTAAAAATAACTGCATATCCCCTCCCTGTCTTTAAATATTCAGAGGAAAAGTCACAGAAGAACCGATACTGTGACAATAATGATGAGGCTGAAGAACAGCATTATAGTGTGAACTCATATATCCCTTGGTTTCATTTACATGTTTAGCAGCTGCTTGTTTCTCGATCATAGAAGGATCATTACCTGACTTGTAAGAAGAGAGGGGAAGTCTGTTCACCTTTGGGCAACTAGCTCTGCATTTATTAATAGTTGTTGCCCATCTCATTATACATTTAATTGTCGCATTATAATTTATTTTTTCATTGATTTATTGTAATAGATGAGTAGAAACAAAATTACCTTTGCAAATTACTTTGATAGGTGGGAAATTTGCATGGTTAAAAAAACCCCAACATGCAGTGTGGAACGTGAGATGCTGCCTAGTGAATAGCATCTTCATGTGTGAGCGCTAGCATATACAAACTGGTCGTGTTAGAAAGTGAAGGTGAATCCAGCCAATTTATAGACTGTTTAAAAAGAAACTACTATATGTAACTTATATGCAATTATCTTTACATTCCCAGATGTATCTTCTTTATGGAACAGGGAATCAGCTGAAAATGAAGGATAAATAGGATGGGAAGAGAGGACTCCTCAAAAATCAGAAACCTGAAGGTGGGAAGTTTGCAAAGCATTAAGCTAGGGCTGCCTTTCTGTTAGTGTGAGTGTCACACTTACAAAACCTGTATTGGAGAGGTACCGGCTGTCACTGCCTTGCAGACAGAGCCCGGGCCAGGGGTGCTGCCTGGCTGCTGGCGGCACTGCAGTGGAGACAGTGCCGTTCCGCAGAAGCTGGGCTACGCAGAGCAGCAAAATTCAAGAGGACTTACGACCATATTCCACCCCTGCCCCCTCACCCCCCCAAAGTACTTAGTTGCCTAAACCAGGGCTTAAGTGGACATTAGAGGGAGGAGATCCCATTTCCTGAGCTGGCCCGGAGCACATCTCTGAGGAAGAGCCTAAGGAAAATAAGGTAGGGCTAACGAAGGCTGCAGCCACACCGCCGGGTTCAGCGGCTGCAGCTGGACCGGCTCCTCATGAAGTGACTGAAGATTGTGACTCACGCTGTGCTTTTTTCTATGACATTTTGTTTTGCATGAAAGTTTTTGGTTTGAAAAATTACTACTGCATTCAAGTTGTTGTTTACAGTTTTCATTAGCTTCCACTACGCTCTACAAATGCCCCAAAAGATCTCCTAGGTATTTTACATCTCCCAGTAGCATCTGCTTTAGACACTCGAAAAGCGGCTTCATTTGGATCCAATTTTCCATTATTGGCGCTTTTGCGATTTTCCATTATTGGCGCAGCTGGGCCCGAGGCCCACGGGCAGCTGTGGTGCAGAAAGGCCCTGAAGCCGCCTTGCCCAAGCTCACGCTGCTGTGCGAGATGCCAGCCCAGCCCCTTGGGTAGCCCCGACGCGCAGCGGGGACACGAGCTCAACTTGCAGCACTTTGCCTATGGGCTGTCTGTGGGCTTGGCCACAGGAATTGCACATACTGCCAATTCTGAGCTAAAGACCCATTGCGTTAGATCTGGTGTGTGTTTGAAATTTATAAACCTGTGAAAGTTTTATATGTACCTAATTACGTTAGCCCAAAAGTAGTTTTAAGAGCAGCACTATAAAAATGGGATTACAATAGCTGTATAGACACGCATGAATATAAATCTTCATTTTGAAAAGCCGTGGGTTAGGAGTGGGCAAGACGTTTCCAGCTGGTTCAGGCAGTGCCCTCTTGTGACTGAATACGCGAAATACAGGCAGACCTCCAGCCGCAGCTGCTCCGCGGAGCTCAGCTCTGCTGAGGATAAACATAGATGTTATGGCTATAAAAAAGTTCAGTTCTGAGCACCTTTCCCACAGTGATTCGCAGGAGGGCTCAGCTTTAGCTTTTAAAAAGTCAAATATTAATTTACTGCAAATGAAAAACTCAGTTTATAAAAACAAAAAAAAAAACCCAACCCTTACACTGCATAAGTAGGTAATCCATTTCCTGAAAATATCTTTTGCAAGTATTTTTACAAGTGTTTAAGTACTTGCAATAAGAAAAAGATTTTTTGAAAAATACTTAAATTGACAGCATTCCTTTTACAGACAGGAAGTCCCAGGTAGGATATTTTTCATTGTTAGTAGTATTGTTAATATTATTATTACAATACTCAGGAAATTAAAAAAAATTAAATCTAGAAATACTGGATCACAGTATTTTTCTAGATAGAGAATGCATGCAAACTTGGTGTGCAGGTCTTCTAAATGGTAGCTATGGAAGCAGCACTGAAGCTACAGCATGATCCCAGAAGGAGCTGATCATCTAGGGTCAGTAAGGTAGTGTACTAAGCATTTAAAAATAAATTAATTTTCCTCACAGGCAAACTACAGTTAGCTATAGCAGCTCTTCGTTGGTTTTCCATTATAATATCAGGTACTAATTGGTAAGACACAAGTAGTATACTTAGACCTGATTTGATACGGTACGGCAATTCCTAAGTTTCCTAGAAATGTTGAAATTAAGAGAGATTATATCAAAAATACATAAAAATAAATCCTTCTATAGGTACACAAAAGAAGCTAGTTCGACACTGTATTCACTATTGTTTGTGACACTCCCAAAATGCCAAGCCCCCAAAGAAATGAGTAGAGCCATAAGAATAATATTTTTAATTAATATTAGTACAGAAAGAGCACATTCCTTTCCAAGTGGCAGCTACTTCCACGCTACCATTAGGGGACAAAAAAAGTTAAGGCTATTTGAGGGCAACCTGATACAATGGTTTGTTTCCCTAACTCATTCTTGGAGGCAGCCATGTAAGTTTGAGAGACAATTTGTGCACAAAACATGGGATGTTTATTTAGCAAAACATCAAGAACAGAGAAAAACATGCTTTATTACAGTGGTAAAAATACACAAAGCTTTCAAGCTGTTTTTTTTTTACACCAACTCAGTTCTGAAACCATAAAATTCCAGTTTGCAGCATGTTGTGCCTTTGTATTGTATTAAACAGGCTATCGTTATGATGATGACCACATTCATCTATTCAATGGAGTATAAAGTGCACAAGAAAAATAAGTGGATTGAAATAAACCATTTATGAGTAATTCCTGTTACCCATAGTACTTGCTTAAAATGGAAATCTCACAGGCTGTTTAGTAAAACACAGTACTACATTTTTCAAGAGCACAGAATCAGTGTCGCAGATACTAGAAAGACCTTTACTGAACATAAAGATTTTTGTGGGTTTTTTTGCTCCAATTATCTCCCACACCAAAGGCAAGCATTCTGATGTAGCTTACTGTGGGTTTGGGGTTGGTTTGTTTGGGGATTTTTGTTTTAGTAATGTGTAAGGCATCACCTTTAACGAATACCTTTTCTCTTTACCCTCTATGTTCAAAATAAGCAAGCATTTAGTGGCACAGTGATTTGTTCAATATATTCTACTGATATGAACTGCTCTTTCTAAAAATGATTAGCAGAGTCGGGGCTGAGAGTTGTATAGGGGTGCAGTTTTTCTCCCCGCTTATGAAAATTTATGTATTCTGAACCTTCACTTTTTTTACTGGTTGTCTGGAACCATATTTTCTAAGCATTTTCCCACTCACAGGTTAAGGCCATTATTAGCAATACTTAAGAGCTGAACCATGAAGCAATCTATCATCTAACTGCTATTAATTTATGGGCACATTCACCATATTAAAAAAAAACAAACAAAAAAACCCAACTGATCGTGAGGTTCCCAAATGCATTAAACACACAAAAGTTGGGTGCTTGGTCACTGGACTCTTTGGGCATTACATTTAACAGCAGCAGATGCTTTAAATTGCAGGCTGTTTCCACAAAATAGTTTTTATTCAATTTCCCTACAATATATCCTCAAGGCTAAAACCAGTTTCCTCACCTTGTATAGAAGTTATTTTACAATTTTCCTTTCATAGTGAAACCACTTTTCTGTCTGTATATACTCCTTTCTGAGAAAGGAAATAAAAATCGGGGTTAGTTTCCATAACATTTCATTATTTACATTGCCAGATTATCTTCAATCCAATGCAGTACACCATAAAGCAATACTTTTTGGATTAAAAGAAGAAAAGAAGACTCACTTGTCAAAACCAACACTTTTTTTTTTTTTTTTTAATGCTATGGAAGACATCTGTCCTCTTAATTGATGATAAGCAATAAACTAACCATGTAATCATATACTGTTTGCAAAACTATTTACTGGTTTGTAGTAATATAAAGTAGTACAAAATGCAGGCTGTAAAGTACTGCCTGCATTTCAAAACACAGTATTTGTTACCAAGAAGCATGCACAATAATGCCTTTAAACTGCCTCAGTTTTTTCTGTACGTTCTCTATGTGTACCACAGTAAGAGTTCACACAACTTCTTGTCCATTTGCAGTCAAAGGCCACAAGACTGGAGGCAAGAAGCCAAGCAGTTCATTTACACCCATCTATTTTTATTCACTTCTGCTAATAGAATATGCATCCTGAAAAAAAAGGGGATTCTTGGATATTTGCAGTTGTGAAAAAGAGTGGGTATTTTGCTACAAGATTCTTCATCTAGAAAACTTTAATATGGTTGCCAAGTCCAAGTCTCCCCTTTGGCCATAGCAGTTCCACAGCTGTTCTCCGAGTTCAGACAGGAAGAGGTAAGGTAACTATAACTTTAGGAAGTATGCAATATATGTGAAGGGCAGGAAGGGAGGAAGATGACACAAGTGGAACACATATGAAAGTTAACACATTGGGAAAACTAGAAAATAAATCCAGGGCTAGGGGAGAAAGAATCCAAACATTCATATTGGTCTCATTGGTACATAGGTTTGTGCTCGTTCATTTTGTAAAGCCTTGACGTTTGCTCCTTGTTCAGAAGAGGGCGCCGCTTGCAACTGCTTGCAGGTTGACAGTCATGATGGGGTTAGGGGAATGAAGGTATCAAACTCTGTAGAGAGGAAGTTGAGCATCTGTTGTATTATTATTGCCTTTATTTTTGCAAGCCCCCTCTTGCCTTTGTTTTGCAAACAGCTCTATTTAAAAACATGACTTGAGGTACCCAGAGGCTGTGGCCGGACTTCGTCTTCAATATGCAGCCAAAGGTGGGTTATCATACCTTCTGCTCAGATTATGTAAGTGTTCTCGAGCCCATGTTAATAAATACAAGCTGCCTAGCCAAGCCCTATAACTAGTCTTTTTACCTTATATTGCCTATGAGATGCTTCTATGGCATCTTTGTTGACACATCTGAGCACTTGCAGCGGCTGTCCCAGAGCAGGATGGCATGTAGCCAAGGAAGAGCCAATGGACAATAACCCATCCATCGACAGATGGTTACAGAATCCATCACCTAAAGCCTCACTGAAATTTTTCAGGAGAGTTCAAGAGCTCGTAGTAGTACTGAAACTAAAGAAACAGAGTTTTGCCAAGGAGCGCAGACTAGGTAAGTAAGGCAAGGGAACATGAAAGCCAGGAGACTATTAGACGCAAAAGCAAGTGACACTTTCAGTAACTTTCTTGCTCTTGGGAGTGAAAAATTAGAGCACACTTCATGCAGCAGCTAATGGAGCAGATCAACTCTCTCAGCGCTCCTTTCTTTAGACAGGTTAGTCCTTCAAGCATAATTTTCAAATCTCTCTCTAGTACTGTTCTGTGGTAGAGTGTGTCCCAAAGAAAGATTTTAGGTTTTCCAAGAAGAACAGAGTAACCACATTTTCTACAATATGGGATCAGTCTCCATTGTCTTTAGAACAGTGGCTTTTCCTCCATTATATTTTGTGACCTCTCCTTCTATAGACTTGATTCCCAAAAGGAAGTTTTCCATATAAAACATCTTAGAGTTGAAAATGTACAGCTCATATGTATGCAATTTGTACAACCAGATTTTACTGTATCTGTACAGTTGCATGTTTGCTAGTCAGTGTAGACAGAAGTAGCTAAAAAGCAACTAAACCAACAGTATTTCATTGCAAACAGGAACCAACAAAGTATAATATTTTACATCAACACAGATTTTGCAGCTTTTCAAGTTAGTTTTCATTAGGTACTTGGTACACAGTAAAACTGTGATCTACTTTTATTTATAGTTTCATCTTTCCAAGCAGAGATTTTTCATATTCGTTAGTAATCCTGAAATGAAGAGTCAGATGTATAACGTATTCCCAGGTAGTAGCCTAATGTACTGTAGAAAAGTCAGTTTTGTTTTACCAAGGACTAGAATCCACTTCAGTAACATTCCCTGAGGCAATCCACTATTTTATTGTTTTGTCCTCAAATCATTTGTATATAGTTGCTGTTCTGTTCCAGACTGCTTTGTTTCTTTAAAAATAGACACTTAGAAAAAGACATCTGTTAACTTTCATGGCCAATTTTATATTTCAGCAATTATGCTTCCCCTTAATAACCTCTTCTTCTCCTCTTTTCCCTCTCCAAAAATCACAAGTTAACAGATAGCAAATCTGTGTGCTTGATTTTCACAAGATAGGAATTCAGATCTTTAAATAAACATTAATTTTTGAAGATGCAAATGTGTGAACTGAAAAGAATGTAGTAGACAGACAATAGAACAGAATTAATATGCAATGAACAGTCTAAAATTTATTTTACTGAAACTGAAGTTAGTCTCTCTTCAAGAGAGAGAATCTATGCTGCTAAAAAGATCAATGGTGGGGAGAAGTGGTGGGTGTAGAAGGTAGAGGAACGCAAGAGAATCATCATCCTTGGTCCATAGAAACGCACTGAGCAAGAACACTGTGTATCTTTACATTCTCAATGGACTAAGGAGGTTTCTCCTGGTGTAATTCCACCTTCAACACTTCAGAAAAGCCTGTGTATAATCAATGCACTTAAAGCTTTAAGTTTTAGTAACTTCACTTAGACTTTGTTTATAAAACAAACACACACAAGCACACTTCCCAGAGTGCAAAATGCTTAAATACTTCAATGACAGAACTCCACGTGTAGTTTTTGGAACAGTAATCTTTTTGCTCTCGGAGTCAATTTCTTCCTTGTCATCGCATCCATTGCCAGCAACGGTTGCATTAAAACTAACCAAAAAAATGCAGCAAATGCAACAGTAGATAACTCTATACTGTTTCTTCAGTTTTCCAGAGGACATTGTTCATTTGTATAAACTCATCGTTGGACTTTGATACATGCACATGTAAGCATCACAAAGTAGTCTTCGTGCACAACCTTGAATTTTTCTGGAATCCAGTGAGTGTAATTCTTCTAGAGACATCTTCAGGTATTCACCAACTTCTGGACATGGGGTAACTTGCGGAATGTTAAAGCCATTCTGACCTCCTTTTAACCATAAGGAAAGAAAGAGAAACAGATTACAATAGCATCTACACATATTTACTCTTTATAATGTGCTTTACTTATGACAGCATCACCAGTTCTTGAAAATGCCTTCTAAAAAAACCTAAATATGCCATTCTGGACTACTGCAGGGTAAACTTTTCATGTAAGTGTATTGTTCAAGAAAAATCACAATTGGTGTCTGAATATCTCTTTGGGGTTTCATAAACACTAAAGATTCTGTACCACTTTGGGAGAGTGACCTGAACACATACTCCACCTCAAATGCTACTGAATTTGTTAACAACATGATAACTGGCAACAGTTGATGAATTTCTAAACCATGAGTGTCCATACCTGACTTGCAAGACTAAGGCAGAGTTTGCTCCTGGCCATTTTCCATGCAAAAAAGAACAAATTCAAACAACAGAAGTATGGGCATCCATGACACTGGTCCCCAGCAGACATTTTTAGCTTATAGCACCAGCTGAAGAAAAATACTTGCGATACAAAAAAACCTAAGAAAGATCAGCAGGAGATACATCTAGTGAGTATCTCATGTGATCTACATTCCTAAAATAAAGCGGTTCTTCACAGACTTCGGTCGTACACATTTCAAGCACTGAGAGAATGCTTGATTGCCTTCTGATTGTTATAAGAAAGAGACTTTAGTCCTGTAGCAGTTTCATTTTCAACAGGAGGCAAGATTCTTCTCCCCTCGCCCCTGTAACAGAGGGGTTCAAGAATTCTTCATGCAAAGAACTGTTACTATGAATCTGACACTTGTGTCTATTGCTGTTCTTCTCAGGCACCAGAATTGAACAGAGTGTCCTTATTTAAACACTATTTAATGCAGCAGTATCTACGAGAACGCTTGTTTTACTGACATTTGTATTATTACAGGGTAACCGTTTTCCACTGATAATTCTAAAGAGATTCTAAGGAATGGCATAGATGTTGTAATGCGAGACTATTTCTTTTATTCTAAAGACACCTACACTAAGTCACTTAAGCAAAAGCAATAAAAATATTTGCATACTATTTGATAATTGTGTACATCCACTTAAATATGGACTGAAAGAACACATTCCTGCAGTTGATTAAAATTACTTCTCTCTGCCAAACTTGCAAAGGATAGAAAAATGTATAAGGAGTCCCGCTAGAAAACTTCTGCAGTTACTTCTGTACCATCTACCTACTAAGACATCCAATCTAGTTGAAATTCAGATTATGCAAATCAGTGGCTGCTATGAAATCAATGTGCTGAGGTAAGGCTGGGTCAAGATTAGTGTCCCAGCATCAAGTACTTCAAGTTAAACAATATCCCCAAAATGTTAAGAAATAGGCACCAAAATTTAAAATGTACAAAAATTAAGAGAAAATTAGTAAGAATAAATAAAGATCTACCATCCCGATCTGCCATGCTGTCAAAGAAAAGCCAGGCGGAGTCATCCCTCCCGTATTTAACAAAAGCTACATAGTGGCTTGTTTCTATGCAGAGAACAGCAAACAACTCCATCTTCTGGTACGGGATGCAGCCATGTCGCCAATCCCAGTCTGGCAGATCTTTAGGTAGTGACAATGGATTGAATTTATGACTCTGTCTCTTGGGATGAAGATGAACCTACAATTGAAGTGATATTTCAGAAGAGAAAAAACACCCCATAAGATTATTTGTTTCAGTGGCAGACAAAGCTAAAAAGAACATTACTGCTGAACTGAAGATTAATGGCATTAGAGGAAGAACTGCAATAACAGTAGCAGACTAAATGTTTCTTCTGTTTTTCCCCACCAGTGTAGTTCAATATTGCCCAGAACATTCAAGTCTAAGGTTAGAAGGGAGGTCAGATTTAATGCAACAATTTTCTACTATGCTCAAACTTAGAAACAAGCTGTGACTAGGACAGCTTCATGCAAGTTACCAAACAGCTCTCAAAATTAAATGGTTCTATGTCATGAATTTATCAAGTCAAACAAGGTAGCATGTATGTAAAATTAGGATTTAAAGCAGGCAACGGGAAACAGATTCCAAGCTGCCTACGATTACTACTTCTCCACTGTATTCAGTCCTGGATTTGGCAGTTGCCATGTTTTTAGTAAGAAACTGTTGATGAGTACAATGCAGAGTCAAGTGGAGTTCCTCATTTGTCACCGAAGGCTACACTATACTTGGTGGGCGCAGTTACACTAATGCCGGTGAGAAAGTCTCACTACACCCTTATGCCTTTCTGTCGATTAATACAGCACACGCTATTTGGGTTAAACCCACGTAGAATAACAAAGACAACAGCTTACTTGCGTATTGCAGGTTTTGCAGAACTGCTTGATTTTCCCAGCAGAAATATCAGTATCTTCATAACATTCTCTGCACTCATACATAGCAAGCCCTCCACATATACGGCACTGCCTGGGAGCTGCATTTTTAAAGAAAATATTAGTCTCCAATTTGGGAGGCTTTTCTTGTTTTTTTTAAGATGACGGGTATGGAAAGGAGGGAGGATTACTACTTTAAATGGAGAAAAACACTACATTAAAAAAGCTAAAACCAGATTGCCAATGAAAGCAGAAATGTACCACTCTATTTAACTTCTTCCCTTTGACATAATGTGGAATAAGAGAAAAAGGTTTAGAGTGGTAAGTTGCAAAACAGAAGATGATAAAAATTAAGTTTTATCAACTGCATAAAGGAAAAACAGGCTTTTAAATTGAGTTAGTTCTCTCTGGTCATATTGGTTCAGTTAGTTTAGCCCCTATGTCTGTCGACACCAGAAAAAACAATTTAAAAAATAGGATAAGCTGGTGGCCATGACAGTGAAAGAAAAGGCCATGACAGTTTCGGTTAGACACTCTCAACAACTCTCTTTTATTACACAACACTATGTTGTATACTTACTATCTTCAAGTAAGTCTGTTATATTTAATTCCAAGGAGGGAAAAATTTTGTTGAACATTTTGAAGTCTTTTCCAAACCGTGGCATCTGGATAATCAGACAAGAGGGTGCCTAGGTAAAATGCCAGAATACAATGAGCTTGAGATAGATAATTATCTAAATTTAGAGACATTCTTCTAATGCTGTAAACATATTCATGTTACTGAAACTTGCAGCCCATTGACTTCAAAATTAACGAGACAGTAAGCAAACCAAAATTAAGTCTTTGAGAGAAACTACAGCTAAAAAAAAAAAAAAAACAAACAGGAAAGTGGCATCTAAATCATTGTCAAATGTTGTAAGTCCCAGTCATGCTCAAGTATGATATTAAATATACTGGACTACACTCCCTCATCCGGGGCGGGGCGGGGGTGGGGAGGAATAAAAAAAATCTTCCCTTTGTAAAGCTTTTTACAAACAGAGGTATCTCAAAATATTAGTCCTTAAGACAACTTATTGTCAGTAACTAAGAAGTTTTCTTTCAGTAATTCTTTACCTGAATTACTTTGGTCTGTTCAGCCAAAGGATACATGTCATTAAGTTAACCTTAAAATATTTTTGTAATGTAGGCAACCTGTACCACTGACCTAGTACTCCCATTTCCAACATGTCCGCATTTTGGTTTTGCACCAAATCCCACTTTTGTCCCCTTCCTGAATGGGCAAATATCTAAGTATCATCACTTCCAACAAAGCAACAGCTGTCACCAACCTCTGCAAACTTCAAGTTGCTGTTGATGAATGACCACTCTAGTAACTGCTGAATTGTTGGGACTCCAACTTTCTCATTTTTGTCCATAAAAATTTGATAGAAGTAACAGTCTTGTACTTTCTGACCTGCTGATCTAAAAAAAGATTTTAAAAACAGATTCTAAAGCTCTACTGTAACAATGACTGTATTTTACTAGGAAAAGAACATCTACCAGAAAATAGTCTATGCGACATCCTCTCTGCATTGAAATATATTGTGCTTTTAAAAAAAAAAAAAAAGCCAGCAACAACAAAATGCCTTAGATGATAGGCAATCAAGTATTAAGTGCAGACTGATTTTAGAAAACTTATTTAAGAAACAAAAGCAGTATAACTTTCAGAGTATGTTTTCAAAACATATGCCTATGCATTATTGAACTACCAACCGAGAAATACTTCCTAAGCATATGCATCAAAAACTCCAACACACTAAAGCAGCTTTCATTGGAAAGACAAGTAAGAGTTTCAGTAACAAAACATCAAAAGGAACAACAATAATTCTCTTCAGTATGATATTCCCAATAAGGAGTTAAAGAAAATGGCTGGGTTTAATGAAACATTTCCTTTTAAATCATGGAGTTATTTACACTGCTTCCTGCAGTAGAAGTCTCACATAGATGGCTAGCGTTGCTAGACTTCCTATATAGTTAACAGATAACTCTCCAAAAGGATAAAATCCCGATTTAAGGGCTGTCCAGCTCTAATTGTTAAGAAGCATTCCACACCTAGGCAAACATGAAGAAGGCAGGCTACTACATTAACTGCCAATGCTAGCCATAGTAAGTGGTCTGGATAAACTTCTTCATCCTCACAAAAAAAAAAAAGAAAAGAAAAGAAAAAAAACTCACCAAACACACACACACCACAAACCAACCCCTCCCCAAAAAAAAACAAACAACAAGAACCACAAAACCACAACACAGTTTTATATGGGTAGGGAGAGGGACAAAGGATTAAGCTACCAATTTAAGTAAGTTTTGATGTCAGATGTTTCAAAACAAATTCAAAATTAAGTACTGATGTTTTCAGGTAATATTTCTGTTACATAAACATAAATCTGATATATTTGGGAAGAGAGCTTCAGATGAGTAATTCAACCTACTCTGGAAGGACATAAGAAAGGGTATAGAAGACTGTGCTCACATTGAAGAAATGGATTTTGCTATCATGCAGAAAAAGCATATAGGAGTAGCTGGCCTCCAATAGCAAAAGAAAAAAGTTAGGTAGGAGCTGTTTCATGTGTTAAAGTTCCTGGGATGAAATTGCTGGGAACTTTCATCAAATTTGCTATAAATGGTAACCTCCTCCCATCCCAACCAGCATTTAAGACAACGTTGCTTTTTTGAGCACTCAGGTGTTGAGAGGATGCTAAGAGTATGATGCTCAAAGTTACTATTACTAATTTTAAGCCTTCTTTCTAAGAAGGAGACTTCTGCGTTACTCTTAAAGAGTTAAGGTACGTGCACACCAACTTGGGTGCTAAAAGCTGAATGGTGGAACATAAGTTCTGTTCTCCTCTGTATGGCAGAGACATGACAAAAACCTGGAAGGCCAAGCTTTACAAAAGAGGGATTAAAGAAACGTGTGGAAGACAGTGGAGAAACGTACAAGTGGAATAAGAGGCACCTTCCCTTGCTTTTACTTTACTCCTTTCAGCTGTGATTTCTGCCACAGCAGCATACCTGTTAACTACCAAAAACTAGAAATACATTCTCACATGAAGATCTATTATTCTAATTATAATAATAAATACTATTATTATAATTACAGTACTGTACCCCAGCTGTTTCACCAGGATAATACATTAGCCACAGGGGTTTCTCAGCATATTGTATTTCATAGAATTGAAGAGAGGCAGTAACAACAACTGTGAGGGTCTTAAGATGGCAAGCTATATCTAAACACTTTTCTATATAGACCCAATACACGCTTGAAGTTACTAGTTGGTGTGGGTTTTTTGTTGTTGTTGGTTTTTTTAACCTAACAGTAGATTACAAACATAGACCTTTGTCTAGGCAGAAACAAGACACAGTTCTAAATTCATGGTATGCCGTGATCTCTCATCCCTTCAAACTTTTTTAAAATTTCCCTACAGAACTACCACAGAAGATAGCCTCAGTATACTCAAATGGCATTTACAGTGAACTACAGCATACTAAACACAGCTGCTCTAGTTATGGTGTCCTAGCTCCCGTATCTCTGCATAGCACAACACATAGCGGGCACTTACAGACCTCACACGCCACTGAACTAAAGCAGCATATAAACTAATACAATTCCTGCGACGAGAAAAGGACTGAAAAACTATGGGAAATGCCTTGCAACACTGCTGCTGCCACAGAATGCAGCAAGGAACCTGAGAATATCAAGTGCCAGGTAGCAGAATGACAGCAGTGGGCAACAATCCCTACCTCTGTTAAACTCAGTCATGACAGTTGAATCCTTGTAGTGCTACAGTCAAGAATGAAGGCATACATAAATGCCAGTATCTGTTCTTTTGATAAAGTAAGAGAAGCGAAACTTGATGAAGGCAAACCATTGAAATACTTTCATTAGCCTTGAAGAAGAAACGCAAATCAATTCCCATGGCTTAAACACCGATTCAGCAATTTCTGCAGCTTGTCCCAGAAATAAGTAGCTATAAGCTGTAGGCCACATTAAGAAGTGCTGTAGGGTCCTCTTACAGCAGCCCTTCTCCAGCGTAACTAACAGGAAGACAGTAAAGCGCTCTCCCCCCTAGGACAGGGGATCTTTGTCCAGTTCTCCTGAAACTATGTTCATGAGCTTTTTCAACAAGAGCCTAGTGGGGCAAAAACCACCTACCAAAAAAAGGTAGGAAATAGTGTCAAATTCGTCAATATAACTTTATTACATTGCATCTTATTAGAAATATGAATCACAAGTCAAAGGTGCTCTAAGAGCTATCTCAATTTGAAAGGCAGCCTATACTCTCTCCTCATCAACCTCTACAAAGACATGAGTTAAAAGAAAAAAGATTCACCTTATTTTCAACAGTGGCTCAACTCTTAAAATATGATGAAATAAAATATTCAAAAATTCTTCTGGATCTGGGGAGGGGAGGAAAAAAAAAAGTCTTGTTAATATTCAAAACCAGATACATTATTCAAGCCTGATTTTAAATAAAAGTTTTCAAAATTTTAATAGGAAAAAAGTAAAGGTTCATTTTTACAGCTTTATTAACACAGTAAGATTATGACAAACCCTAAACATTTTCATGACACAAACCTTTATTTACTCTTTTGGTGTCAAATGGCCCTAATAAAAGATACAGGCTCAACAGGGTAAAAAAGCTTTCCAGTAAAGATCAAAAAGATGCTCTGTATTTCAGAGGAATCATTTGGCGCCACACAACTTTTCAGGAGAAATAAAAGCTTTCAAAAGAGAACAGTGAAACCGCAGAGAAGCAGTGAGAAGTAGTGACAATAACACTTACATAAAACCCACACAATAGTAGAAAGTTCATCTAGAGACCAAATTCTCTGATCAAGAATGCAGCCAACACTAGTTTCCCATTCTGCCCCAACACTGAGAGTTTTCTGGTATGTTTCTCTTCCTGCCACTAACTGCAATAAATACTGGTTTTCAGCATTTAGCATTTACAAAGAAAGTAGTGTTCTCCCAAACAAAAATGAAACAGCTACATAATACCATGCTAATTAATCATTAGATGCAGCAGAAGATCAAAAGGTTGGGAATTGATTTTTCCAACATGATCTACACATTTTATTTCTTAATATGCTACATAACCATTGTGACAATGAAATGTAGTGGAAAGATTATTCCTCAGGGACCGAAGTGACATTTTGAAAGAGGACAAAGACCCCAGCCTTATCACAGTCTTCATTTCTGAAGAAGAGCCTTGGATCTCCCTTAACTGCTAGACGGGAGTTACGTGGGCACAGGAAGGCAAGAAAAGAAATCCAGTCACTGAAAGACTGGTACAGCAGAAACTGTTCAGCTAGGGTTCCTTACAGACCCGAGGAAGCAGAAAAGACCTTTTTACCACCCACCCAATGGTCACTCAAATCTCTGGTAGAGATATTACTGCTACAGCGTGGTTTGTGTGTTTTGTTCTGGTATAATTATATAGCAAGATACTTCAGTTCCTTCATATTATGATTCTTACAAATCTCAAAGAAAGGAAAACCTCCCCAGTTACCTTTTTCCTCTGAAGTGAATCCTGATGCAGCCTCAACTTTTTCAAGTATTTTCCTCAGTTTCATTATTTTTGTAGCACATACATATCCATATCTAAGATAAATGGGTTTAATAAGCTATTAGCTAGTTTGTGATCAAGTCAGAGAAGCAGGAAAAAAAAAAACAAACCTCTTAAACGCTGAAATACAGGCTCTCGGATCCTTCTTTAACTGTGTGCAGTATTTCTTCAAAACTATGTAGTGACTCCTCATATTCAATCTGACTTCCAGTTTTTTTAATGCAGTATAAATTTAGTGCAGTGCTCAATGATCTTGCATAACCTTTAAGAGCTCTTTTTAAACATTAACTTTCCAGGATAACTGTTTTCTGATTTGTCAGTCAATTACTTTTGTTTTGTTTTCACTCTAATTTGCACTGCTTAATACATCATTTTCAGGATATCACGTAATAACAGCACTGTGGGAGTTGTTATTAAAAAAATATTTCAATATTTGAGAAAAAGATACAGAACTGTATGGCTGACCTAAGAAGCTGAAGTTTTGAGCATTCAATCTTTTCCTCTAAAACTTTACAAAAAGCACAAAGACAGTTTTAAGCATGGTGGAAAGGTAGAAGTAAGACTTTCAGTCTTCTCAGCCATTTGAGATTTCTGCTACTTGGTGTGTATCCTACTACCTATACCACAGAACCCTGGAACACACCAGGCAAAGTACACACATCCGTACAAGAACAAGGGTTCAGAAGCCATCATTTTATTCCAGGAATGAAAAGTAAAACTTTGTGATAAACTGTTCAGTGACAGCCCACAGAATTTCGGCACTACAGCTGTATTATTTGCATGTTTAAAAAAAAATTAAGCTAAAGACAAATAACTTTTCATGCAGATTTTTCCCATATTTCCTTTGTTCATTGTGCCTAAGAAATTACAAAGCTCATATTAAGTTCTTTAAATAAAAGCATTTTGACCACCTGCAGACCACATGTAAAAATTAATGAAACTTTTAAAGCCCAGCCAAATCTATCAAATTGTGAAACTCCACATAAGATAACCCAAATACTTTTCTTGTTAAGAACAGCAGCATTAAAAACATGTAAATATAAATGCTGTGAACAAATGTAACTTGTATTTATCAATGCTATTGTATTCATACCTATACAAATTTTACAACAGCTTTATGCTGATCGCATTTCCAAATAGAGCCTAGTGAAAATATTTTATCACCAAACAATGAATTACTATTTCCAGTTAGCACTGATTAAATTTACCATGACAAACAAGTAACAATACTCAAAAAAACCCAAACAGACTGGCAGCAGCAGCTAGCCAAACTTTTCAGGTTTGCAATAGGAATGCATACACAGCAGGATCTAGTATAAAATTTGTATTAGACCAGAGACCAGTTCATGTCTTTACTTACATTCTCAGAGGATTCACAATCTCTGTTCGCAACAGTTCTTGAGTCTCACTATAATACTCTACGTCATTCTTTTCTTTAGGTCTGAGTAACACAGTGTCCAAAACAGAGCTAAAAGAAAACAGGCTACAAAGAAAAACAGAAAAGAAAAGCTGTTTTGATTCTGGAATATACAATCATTCAGATGCCCCAGCAACATAAGACAAACCAAGCAAAGCCACAGGAAGAATTAAAGAACCAAACAAACTCAAAAAGAGATAATTATGGACAGAGGACAACACAGATGTACTAAATAGTAAAAGTCCACTCTAACCCAGTATCCTTTCTGCAGCAGAGCATAAAACCCATTGCCAAGGCAGGATTCTACAAATAAATTATATTTCCCTCCCTCCATCCCCCGGCCTGTGTACTCTTTCATCCTTCAACCATTTACAGCCAAAAAGAGTATAGATACATAAGGGCCAGTACAATTTGGACATGATTAGCACTTCATGTTATGCAGTGAATGTTGCAGAACTTGTTCAAATTGAAAGAGCATAGTAATGTGTCAAAGATTGCGGTGTGTGACTTTGTAAGCTGCACAGTAATACAGACAGACAGTCATTACAACAAAGATCACGTGTTCTGCATTTCTAGCATGGGATGCCACTATACAAATTATGAACTTACCAGAATAAGGTGGAGTCTAAGTAACAGGAGTTGTAATGACCCTGGATACCTTTCTTCTTTCCAATCATTGTCTCTAAACCTTCTTTTTCCATTTTTGGAGGAGTGTTTTCTTCTACCACTTCACTTAAGTAACCTCCAAAGGCTGAAATTTTTTTTTTCAAAAGACACTTTAAAGCCTCAAATTTTATCCTCCTTGAGATTTTCCTATTAATGTTTTATAGCTAAGTTGCTGCCTTAGAGTAAGCATTCCTTCTCTGGACTAGAATAGCATTTTATTATAGCTGAGACTCACTGTCTTCCAGAGAGTGAACAAGGCCTTACATTCCACTGACAATGCACATTAGAGTGCTTCAGAAAGCCTGCAGCACTGAATTAATTTTATCCAGTAGGAATGAAGTTCTCTTCTCATTATAAATGCCCTGTTCACACTATCTTACAAGTATCAGACACTTTCTTTGCTGTTGTCCCAGGCAATACAACATGACCCAAGAAATTTAAAATATTTGAAGTTAGAAAAAAAATTTTAGTTTCTCACCACTAACTTCCACCATAAAAATACATGCTTTTCTATGTTAAAATTTAGGGAAAAAAATAATTCGACATTATAGAAAAATAACGGTCTTTATTTCCGATAATGCAATCACATATTGCTGGAGTTGCAAATACCATTTTCAGCAAGATTGCTTTACAACTTCTAAAGTAAAAAATGTCCAGCATAACAAAAAATCCCATAATTTTATGAAATTTCTTTAAATATATGAACATTTTCTTGGTTTAAAGCATAAAAAAGTAATCCACAGAAGCATTATGTACGGTACAGACTGATCTTCTATTCATTAATCTCATTTAAATAATACCTGTACAGATTTTCAAGTGTTCAATACAAAGTACATATTGCAGGAATAAATGAAACCAAAACCCAGGTCAGTTCCCAGCTGATAAATAAGTAATAAGCAGAAGCTCAGTACCTAGAGAGTTGCAGCGTTCAATCTGGTTGGAAACGGGCTGTAGGGAGGCAAACCTGGAATCCGGCCTGCAGCTTTTGAGTTTAACAAAAAGAGCTTTCTTCGGAGCACAAGTGAAGTATCGAGTTCCCTTAAATGTTCCATCCGTACAACCTGCACATTCATCTTCCTGAAAATTCAAGAGAGAATTCACTATTTTTCTTATTTCTAGAATTCTGCAGTAAGCCATTTGATAAAATATCTACCCATAAGTCACCCTTCGGGTACTCTGAAGTTTGATACACAATGTTCCTCCATTTTAGTATACAAAGCTTCAACTGAGGTGTTCTTTAATTGGATTTATTGAGGAAATTAAGAGTCGCACTTTTTTCTTCATGCTGAAACTTTCACTCCATCCGAAATAAAACAAAAATTCCATCAGAAGCAGCTTGGGAGAGGAGAGCGAGAATTAAACCTAGTCAACATTAGGAACTTAACTAAGCTAGCTAGTCACTCCAGATTCCTTCTGTAGTTAGAAAGAGCACACATGCACTACCGAGCATCTTTTAAAACTCAAAATTAAAATCACGAAGCATTGGGTAGTGTGAATACTTCCAGTGTGACTGTGGCCTGCACAGGAAAAATACCTGCTTCAGAACACACAAAATGTACATCAAGGAAAGACAACACAAACTAGATATCAAAAATAACAAGTTATTATTATTTATCTTTGATAACATAATTTAAGGTATATGGTCTGCTTACTAACAATTGCTAGGTTTTAATGCAGAAATGCATGACAGGCAAGTCCAAGACCCCAGTTTAACACAAGGCATCCTAAGATGCAGTCTCAGAACACCTGTGGCAAACTATAGCTTGAGCTTCACCCAAAAAACCCACAAGCATCAGGATTTTTTGTAACAGCTAAAATTCCAGTCAAATTCTCACCTACTTTGCTAAAGATGTTTGTTGTCTTACATACTTGTACACTGCTTTATCTAAAATTTTATTGAACATTATCCCAAAATAAAGAATCCCATCTCCCTAATTGCGTACACACTAATTTAACTGACAGCCAATCACAACCTTGGCAGCAACTGCCACAGACTAAATGTCAGTACATAACAGCAATTCATGTTTGCAGCAACTGTGAATTTACAAAGGGCCCATACGAACACATAAAGCACATGGCTGTCAAATCAACAATATCACTACCATCGAATATCAAAACCAGTGTTATGACTCTGACAGTCATAACTCTGACGCTGCCTGTTTGCTGGTATGCAAAAAATAAACAAACAAAAAATTGACATTCAATAAAGACTCTTACAGCCAGGGCATTTTACGTAAATCTGCATTTCAAAGAACCTTGAAATACGGTCAGCTTTTTTCAATTAAAATCTCCATGACATAAGCAAAGGGCACTCCTTTGAAGTAAGTGACCAGTCCTACAAATTCAATTACCCACTGTGACACAAAAACATCTCAGAGCCCATT
The DNA here is from genome assembly GCF_964195595.1 of Calonectris borealis. NCBI lineage: Eukaryota > Metazoa > Chordata > Aves > Procellariiformes > Procellariidae > Calonectris > Calonectris borealis. Next base: position 7,039,813 of record NC_134323.1, read on the forward strand.
AACAGAGTAAGGTCTAGGGCAGCCACAAAAGTCAGAGCTCAAAGAATTTAGCTATGTTATAAGGAGATCACATGGCAACCTATTTGGACAAATTCCTCCAGACTGACTGCTTTTGCAAAGTATACTCTCGGAAACAAAACTAGTAACATGTAATTAATATTAATATGAACTACAATTTATATTTACCAGTTCCAGTCCTGCTAATACTTCATTTACTCCAGGGGGCTGGCCAATCCAGCGGATTACTCCATAGAAAGGAGGATTTTCTTTAACTTCAGCCAAGGAACCTGCTTCAAGACCATGCGAGTTCCCGACTGGGCCTGCTGTTGATGGACTCTCTTGGTTAGCCGTAGCATTTACATCACCAATGACTGACTGAACAGATAAAGAGAGAGGACTATGTCCAATAGTACCATTAGTACTTGACGTTTTTGTCAAGCTAAAAGGGAGGGAGTGAAATCTGTTTTCTGTAGACACAGAGCTTGTTAAAGGTGGCTGGAGTGGTGGTGAAGAATGTCCAAATCCGGGAGATGAATCAGTAAGTGATTTTGCAGGGTCTTCAGCAACTGTTAAAATCAAAACCAAGATGTTAGTAAATGTTGGGGTTTTTTCCCCCCATCTTACAAAATGAAAAACTTAGCTATCAAACAAACGAAGTGTATCTGCAACCACATCTGATTTAATGGGTGTCCTGTATAGAAAGCACTAACAGCTGGGGACTAGCAAGAGATGTTTGTCACTTGGCAACACTGGAGAGACAGAACTGGCTGAGGAGATGCTGCTGTAGCCCCACCACTTTTACCACAACCAACGGAAGCGAACAGCACAGAGAAAGGAGATGTTAACCAGAAACTACAGGAATGTTTAGATTGAGAACTTTTTTTTTTACCCCCACATCAGAATTTTTCTTTGAATACAAGTTAACAGCCCCAAGGATTATGACTGTAATGGGCAAAACAAGGAAGAACTCATTGGTCAGTGTGATTGAGGAAAGGATTTGGTTCACAGCTTATAGAGAGATGAGTAATTGCTTGCAGACACGATTTGCAAATGGAAAAGTGTTTATTCCCCTGGCTCTATCACAATATATTTTGGTTCTAACACAAGGAATCTATCAGTGTCTATAAAGAATAAAGGATTTAAATAAGTCATGACTAATGCAGTGCTTGATAAATGAGATCACAACTAGATGTAATAGCACAAGTGTTCTGTATCTTCTCTCATGTCTCTATGGGGTCTCTAATACACAATTGGTATTCACAGAGCAAAAGCCCCTTCTTCATCACCTCTTCTCTCCATGCTGTCTTATTAACTGAAGTTAATGTCCAAAAATTTTTTTAAAAAATTATTTAATCCTTTACTTCGATAGTCCTTTCTAGATAGGATGTTGACCTTGTTTATTTTAAATATTATAATAAACTAATTTTTAAACAGAGCTCCAAGCTGTTGGAACAACATCTGTTAGGCAACCAAGAACAATTTGAACCCATTTTCTTTTACAGTTCACGGAATTCAGGGGCTACTACTGCTATAGGTTTCCATTGTAAATTAACATTATTAGTTTAGTATTTACACCTTCAGTCACTAAGCCAGCCAGCCACACTTTAGAAAAGTTGACGAGGGGGAAAAAAAAAAAAAATATTAGATCTGGAAGCATATCAAGATACACTGATCCTTTGGGTACGTGCACCCATACTTGTAAGAATTCAGAGGGACATTTTACAGAAATAACTTTTAAAAAAAGTACTGAAAAAACATGTATGCTTAGTCAGATTATGTTTTTTCCCCCTACGCACAGACGGATTAGCTGGCATGGCAGAATATTACATTTCTCTTAGATCCATTACATTAGCTACAAAAAGACACGCAAAATAAAATTACTCTATATACTTGGCTACAAGGCATATCTTCATATCTTCCTTCGAAGCCTCAGCTTTTATTTTGCCTGCAAGACATATACATTCCCAGAGAGCTGCACATACATTGCCAAGAATGTAATCTCCTACATGCAGAATAAAGCAACAGGTCTGTCAATTAAGACAGTATATTTTCATGGGGGTTCCAAGATGCTTTTTATGATACAGTATGTCTTCCACTAAGACAACATATTCCAACTGTTTTAAATTTAAATGCATATTTGTTTTATTTGAAGAACAAATTTTATTTTGTTTTGTTTTTTTTAAATAAAGTGTATGCCTACATGAAAGACTATCATCTCCCTTTACCTTCATCAATATACCATGGGGGTTTTGTTTTCGTCTGAGGCTGAGAGTCAACTGATGAGCCATTTAATGTGTAGAAGACTTCAGATCTGTTTCTATTTCCAGGTTCAGAGGTAGATCCTGGAAAACAACACGTTTTACTGAAGAGATTAATCTCTATTTACAAAAGTTTAGCTATGCTCTTATTTCATAGTATAAATTTGTTACTATACTTTGAAGAAGACATAACTGCCTTTCCACAAAGCAGCAAACTCTCCCATCAATGCTAACACAGTTCTAAGCTTGCAACAAGGTAGCAGTTTATCCCAAACCAACTTAATCCTCCAAGCTGAAATTTCAAGTCACCAACCTGAAAAGGCGGCAGAAAATACCCCTCAAGCACAAATTTTTCATTACTATAAATTATCGATATAAGAAAGCATTTGAGATACAGTGTACAGCAGGTATTTCTTCTTTGTTTTTAAAGCAAAAAAATTTCAGAGTAGGCAAATAAATTACCGATCCAATTCCACACAGCTATAACTTGTGCCAACATAAAACCACAGTTACTTCAGTGAAGACCATCTCTCCCAGCATCCAATGCCAGGTAGAATGAACGCTTACAAAATATGCTGTCATTAGTATTCTACAACCCAAAATAGCCACTAGTAAACTCAAAAGACACTGAATTTTTCATTTCTGCATTTAAAAAAAAAAAAAAAAATTTCCCTTCCAGGTTTTTTTCCCTGGGAGGATTTTCAGAGCTGGCCAAAATCAGACTCAAAAGAAGTTTATATTTCAGGAAATTCAATTTTGGTTTTGAATCACAGAAAAATTATCATATTCACTATTAAGTAGATCTGCTCCTGGGCTAAAAATTTGGAAGTTTCTAGTCCTGCAGAATGAAAAGAGCAGCAAACAATACTTATTAAAAAATAAAAAAAAACACACTTTCAGAAAAACAGAATGTAGCCCTGAACTGGTTATACTAGACAACTAGGTAATATGCTCTTGAATTTTTGCTAAATCTCAAACTGTTTTTTCAGGAAAGTGAAGGTATCTTGAGCAGTCTTAACTTGAACTGTCTACCATCTTTATTATGATTAAATACATTCATACTAATACTCTACTTCAGAAAAATTTAACTTGATATGTAACTGAAATATTAAATGAAGTGATAGAAAATGCAAGGCAACACTTTTTCCCAAGCAACAGAAATTTGTAATCTTACGCAGGTAAAGAAAATCACTTCCCATACGTACCTGTAGCCTTTGGCTTACTATGGTTGAACAAGCTTTTGTCACCACCACCTCTTGAGGTATAGGCAAGCTTGGGAGGTCTCCTGTCCTGTGACACAGTCTCTAAGATGTAGTATATGAAGAGAATATTAGCTTCCCTTTTCTATGCTTTTACTACGTAACAGAGAAGTTCAACTTGAAACCTAACTGAACCAAGGTCTAGCATCACAAGTCTTAAAAGCGAGTGTAGCAAAAGCTTATTTGGCACCTAACCAACATTTTATGTATATAGGATTTGCTTGTATCACATCAGCAATTACTTTACTCTGAAGTCTACCATTATTTCTTGAACACATCAAATAGATTGACTTCACGTTCTTCAATGTATGTGCATGCTTCCATTATAGGAAACAGATGCACGAAATTCTAAACTTTCTTTTCTACCAACACATCTACAACAAATGCTCTTTTCCCAAAAATGGAGAAGTCCCCATGAATTCTCCAGAGAAGAGAGGAGAATTCATGCAAAAACATGTATCTCAACTAAACCAACAAGTGGGAGGTGAACATAAGAAAAGTTAGCCAAACTGAAGAGCGAGGGCAATGGTTACAGACTACGTCTGTACAGGACTGCACACTCATCAGCACCCATCTTCAGACAGAGCACAAACAAAAGTTTTACATGAAACTTTTTTCTTTCTTCAGAAAAGGAATCAGGGGACTGCAGTGGTTACAAGTTAACACTATTCAGTGTTACTGCGGATAGTGAATTTTTCCAGAGCCTTGCTATGAATTTTCAAGCATTTACTCACAGAATGCATAAATAATACTATCAATACATTTCAAGCACAGAAAGAACAGCTTTCTGATCCAAGATATTTAAACTCCCAGAGTAAATTGAACAACATTCAATAAAAAGATTCCTGCTACAGACACTCACATATTCAGGAATACTATACAACTGTATAGTATTGTAAATACTATACAATTTTACATGAATTTTGTTCAATATTAAACCTTTTCTACTAGTGAGGCTGTAACCAAAAGGAGGAGGAAATTGAAGAGAAGTATAACACAGAAGGTTAAACTAATTCACGTGAATTTAGAATATTAATTCCGCAGTATTATTTTAATCATATAACTGTGCCTAGGTTGAGATGTTATAAAAGTCTGCCTTCTGGTTAAGAAAGCAAAGCATACCTGGAATAACATCATTGATATGCAAAAGAAGTGTACTTTCAACACTTGCAAAACTGCACAGCTGTATTCCATTATATCTTCCATCCCAGTTTCCAATAGGATTATCCTAAAAATAGAAAAACACGTTACACGTATCCCAAGAGAAGATTTACATCGTACAGAATACACACGTATGTCTTTAGGAATGTAAAAAGTAGGAAAATGAAAGGTTTGACAACATCTACTTTTTCGTGTAACAAACTTTGTTATTTCAAATAGTCAAACATTACAGTCTTTAAAGACAAACGCAAACTTAAAAACTTTGTTCTTTTCAGAAATACTTCCTATTTTAACAAGCATTCCTCTACTAAAATCCATTATTTATAAACAAGTTAGAACAATTCCAGTGCATTTTTAGGCAACAGCTACTTCAATCAAGAAAATGGAAGCACCTGATCTACAAAAGCAAAACCAAAACACTCTTTAACTACCAAAAATTTGAAAGCTGTTCATTTTAAAAAATTCAAGTTGCTAGAAATAATTTTTAATGACAAGCTTCACATTTTCTTGAAAGATCAACTTTTGTACTTAAAACTCAGTATTTTGAAGGTAGAACAAAGTCAAACAAACCAAAGTTACATGAAAAAAAGCTTTTTAAAAATAGCTAACAAAGAAAAAGGCATCCAGCCTACTTTTTCAAAAGGCAGAACAAAGCCAGTCTCACAAGACAAACACTCAACTCTATTACTTCAAGACTGACATCTAACATTGCAACTAGCTCAGTGGAGGCTCCTCAGAGTAACCAGAGTATTTCTCCTGAACTGTTTAGCATCAAATAGGATACCATTTACCTGATGCCAAAAACCAATTACCACCAAGGGGCATCTTTGAACACAAGTGTTTATTTCCCATTTTAGGTCAGCCTCCGCTGAAGTAGCTTGTGGATAATGTTTCTTCTTCTATATTGCATGTAATTTACTAACTAACACACATGCAAAAGTTATTAAAGTCATTTCTTACCATGTCCACTCCAACAACGTATCCTAAACTTTCGTTTCCTGGTAAGACATCACAGAATATAACTGTCCCATACTCTATACTCTCTCCTATCTTCAGAGAAACCCTGGAGTTGATCTCCAGAGGAGGAAGTTCTACCTGCATTGCGTCAACTGGAGCTGCATAGTCACTTTCCAGTTCATTGTCATCATCTTCCACCAGCTCCAGTTTGTCCAAAGCAACAAAAACCCCACAATCCTCATCACATCTGAAAAGCTGCTTGCCTTGGTACTGTCCATCAGTAAAGCCCTGACCACGACCTTCTTCCTAAGTGTCGGAGGAGGTAGAAGAGGAGGGAAAAAAAGAGGGGGGGGAAAAAAAAAGCAGTATATTTTGTGCAACAGCAGATTACTACAAAAGCAGTAACATAATCCAGCGTTTGGAGAAATTGCAGTATGAATTTGCCTGACGAACTATCATTATATTGGGAGAATTCTATTGCCAGAATTTGTGGCAAATATACACGCTGTCTATCTTAGGGGAATAAACAATAAGATGTCATTAGATTAGAGAGTAGCTGCAGGCAGAAGCCTTTTTACTCAGAGAAGCATGTTTTCTTCAGGTGCAAATCTTGCTTCCATCATCAAATTTTTGCTACATCAATATAAGACTACTTCATATTAGACATAATGCTCAGCATCCAAAAATTCCACTTAGATGCCAAATAAAGAGAGCTGACTTTCAGAAGCACTTGGGCCTGATACTCCCTGGTTCTTAGTGGGAATCGCAAAGAATTTGGGAAAAGTTTAAAGAGAACTTTGAAAAATATACTTCTAATGCAAGAGTGGCACTCTCCTGAATCTAATCCTTCAAAAGCTTATGGTTGACATTAATTTTGCAGAAATATCTTACTAGGAGCACACAACGACAACATTCTCTACCTTAACTAGTTGCCATTTGACTTTCAGGGCTCTACAAAACCAGCAGCCCTAAAATCCAAGCCTGCATTTATGGATTGTATCCTGCCACATGCAGGGAAAAACAAAGTACTCAACAGAAATCCAAGAGTTGGATATTTGCCACGATGGGGATGCAAGTAATTAATTTTTTCTAGACTGAAAGAGTCAGAGTATGTTCAAGTCTTTTTGGCAGCCTACGCACCTCATCAAGCTTCACTTAACATGTAGAATACAAGGCTGATGTGATACGGCACGTTCACAGGTATTTAAAAAAAATACTTATGAAAAGACTGAAGGTTACAGAATTGTTAGGGGTAACGATGCTTCTAGAAAAAAAATTTATTATGACTGCCCCTTTAAATAGAAGATTTTTAGCTCATCTTATAAAATATATACAATGCTCCCTCTTAGCAAGAAACTTACCAGCAACTCTACTCCAAAGTATATCCCTGTTAGGGACCTTTCTTGCAATAAGGGTCCTCTGAAGCGAACAACTCCAGGAAATTTATCATCTCCTGATCTCAGCTGTACTCTAACAGGCGAGCCAATATCTATTTGGATGCCCTTAGTTAACCTGCTTTTGCTTTTAAACAGACTGTATCTTTCCTCACAGTTAGTAATGGCCAAAAGCAACTCAGCTAGTTTTTCATTTATTTCTATAACATCCTTCTCATCCACAAACAGAATTGCATGAGGTTGTTCCAGAATCTTTAATCCAATCTGCAGTTTCTTGCCTTTACAAGGAATATTTCTGGAGTGTCCCACAGAAGAACGGTCTTGAAAAAACTGCCCAATGCTACCTTTGGGCACTTTCAAGAGCTTTTGTGTCTGCTTGTCTATAACACTGCATTCTTGGAGAAGCAAGTAAAATATCCGCTCTTCCCAATAGGAGGAACTTGCTTTTTCTTGACTCCATAAGCCCGAATTCATTGTGATTAAAACTTTAAAAGCTGCACAGAAGTCTTCGAGAAAAATAAGCTGTTGGTTTATGTGTACTGATCTTGACAAATTCTACTGGAAGGTCCAACCTTCGTGAAACAATGCAATATTCATTTTGCAAAGAAACAAATCCAGACCAGAAAGCCTAGAATAAAAAAAAAAAAAGAAAAAAAATGCAAAATTAAATTGAGGAACTACAGCTAGTCTTAAGTAAAAAAACAGAAAATCATTTAAATCTGTGACCAGCCCTACTCCTTCTACAGAGTAAAAATAGTTCAGCAAAATCTGAGACAGTGAACATAGTCTCAATAGTACCGTTGATAACAGACATACCCACTTCTACTTGTTATTGCTGTGTATTTCCTTTCATTCTCTAGTTCCTTGAAGCAAGAGGCTATAGAAAAAGTGTAATGAAATGCAGAAAACACACATAAGTGAAAGGATAAAGAAATCTTAATTTCAGATGAAGAGGAATAAATATCCTGCTCAAGTTTACAAACAACATTTTATGGAAGCTTTCCACTATGAAGATCTTTTCCCATGCTTAGTGACTACTCATTTCTGATGAAGTGTACTGCATCTGTCATCCCGCATAACATTTTGATTTAGTGAAGCAGAAAATTGTGTCCATGTAATAGAGCAACAGAAAATGCAAACTTCAGTAATTTATAACAGCCATTTCTTTTAATAGTAGAAATGGACGCTTCCAGTAAGCAATAAACAATGTATGAAAAATAAATTGCGCCAGCATTGCAACATGCAATTCTGAAGAAAAACCTGGAGGCTTTTCTTTTTATCGTTTTAGAAAGATAATTCACTTCAAGGAAGTAGGAAATATATCACTTCCAGTTATTAAAATACCCTGGAAGAAAACACCTTAGTTAAACATCATTCTAAGAATTATAGTTCACAATGAATAAACTAAAAAAGAACAATTTGAAAATACTTCATTGCACACAGTAGCAGATACAAAAGTAAAATACATACACACATATATATGTTTACAGTTTAGATCATACTGGATACATGAAGAAAGATCCACAGTATCTTAACAGGATTTGTTTTTCTTCTAAAGATGACAGAAAAGGGTCTCACACAAGTTAAGAATACACTGTCATGTAAATTTTCCTGTTAGTAATCTGTGATGCCACAGTTTGCATTCAGTTAAAATGATTATTTATGGATTTAACTTCAGCAAATAAAAAGCAAATACTCTTTGTCCTTTTGCCTCCTTTTGCTACTCTATTCCTCCAGATCTTTTCTTTGCTGGCATTCAAATACCATAAAATCTATTGCTATTTCTCCTACTCAGTTTGATCCCAGCCTCAGAAGCTATCAGAAAGCAATGGAATCCAGTACTACTGTAATTATTTTCATCATCTGTTTTTAAACAAAAAGAGTATTTAATAAAACTCTTTCCCCCAAAGAAGAGTAATAACAACCACAGAGGACCTGAAATTTATGCGAAGTAGCATCTTTCAGTCACTAGGAATTCACACATTTCTGTGCTGACTTGCTGAGCCTCCTAGTGAGGCTCTTGTACCATACAGCCATTCAAACTCTGAATATAGCATGCTTCTCATCTTCACAGATGTTACACATGGGTGTCAATGTCATCATCACACTTTGACACCGCTGCTGCAGCAGCTCACAGGAATTATGTGGTTTAAAGTGTTTCCATCTGCAAAGTAATTAACATCTGAGGGACAGAATCTGGACAGTTTCAGACCTCACTGAGATAAAGTCTCGGAGACTGTCAATCTGTTTTCAAGTTAAAAAATATTTTTCTTCATTTTCATTTTATACACATCAATGAGCTTTAATGTTTGTTGATGATTACAAAAAGTCTGATATCAGTATCGGATTGAAATAGTAATGTTTTATACGGGAACTGATGAAGAACACAACAGGATCTTCCCCCCTCCCCCCCAAAAGGAAACATGATTAAATGACTGTTAGTTTTTAGAAGTCTACTCAGATATTAAAATAGAGTTCCATCCAAGCTCTGTCTAGTTCCCTCCCCTTACTTTTTCCAGACACTGGGAAAAAAATAGATACCATCTTGTTCTTTGTAGTTCCATTTTATGTCCTCAGCTTTCAAACTTTCCTTTTTGCGAGCCATTCCACAAAGTTAATCAACCCCCAATACACTGCAAACAAGTATCTCTGACATTACAGGGATCATGACCTTTCCTATTTCACTTTTAGAAATAATTCATTTTAATTTTAATAAGTATGTACGGAAACAATACACGAACAGAGAATTCTGTTCAAAAGATTTTTAAAAAAGTAATTTTTAATTTTTATTAAAAATATTATTTATCTATTTTTTAATAAGTATACCCTGCTTGCAGGTCCATTGCTGCAATGTTGCATAATCTTCACATGTTTAGTAGTAACGAATTCAGTGTGAAAACATGTTAACAGCTGCATTTAGATTATATGATGGTAACTATATATGGTGCATGGTCAGCCTTTCAAAGTTCTAGTCATCCGCAAAGATGTTATTAAGCCACTGAATACAGTACCAAAAGGTTTTCCCATTATGAAAAAGTTCATTATCACCATATAAAATGCCTTCCTTTAAAAACTCATCTACCACCACTGTCCCCTGCCAAAGAAAATATACAGCTCTAAAAATCAAATCCCTTTCTTTTAGAATAATAAAAATGATAAATTAGTATTTTAACAGCACAGAAAAGCTTGCGAAAAAGGATGTTAAGTTCTGGCGATATACCAGAAATACAGGTACATAAACCACTGATTTTAGGATTTTTTTTTTACAGCTATTTTCCATGGAATTGATTATTCTGCAAGTAAAGTATACTTGCTGAACAAACAGCACATACGTATCAGACTAAGACCAGAATAAACTATTAGACCTCAGTATGAATTAACTTGGGAACCGAACAAATTATGCTTAGAAACGAGTCATCATTACACTGCACAACATACAAGCAACTATAAAACTTTGTGCCTACCAGAAAGAACTTGACCATCACCACAGAGGTTTAAGTGTCAGAGCCTGTTCAATTGCATTCTTCTACTCCACCTACTACCTGAATTATTTTCATGCTCAAAGGATTTTGGGAGGCAACAGACAAAACACAGTTATGACTGCAACACTACATACTTTAGGAAAAAAAAAAAAAAAATCAGAGGTAGGTCATAATAAGCTATCTGGCTTCAAAGCTTCCCTAACTTCCTTTTTTTCCTGTCTTGAGTCACTGTTATCACTACAGAGACATCTCATCATAAAAACAGTTTGCTCTGAAACATGAGAACTTTGTTTCTACCCTGCAGTAGCCTTAGATGAAGTATACAGAGATGTCTGAATGAGCTATCAGGTTTCAGCATGAACACACAAGTCTGTAGCTCTGATTCAGAGCATAAAACGAAGAGGCTAAAAATAAATTGTACCGTTTCTTACAGAACTTTCATTTTAAATACCAAGTTTTAAACAGCTGAGATGCAAAGTTATGTTCTTCAACAGTTCAGAAATCATTTTCAAGGGAAGGTTAAAACTAGGAGCAAGTAAATTTAGTTGCAGCTCAACATACACAGAACAACATGACTGCAATACAGGCCATGAGTGGAAAAATAGAAATTGTTTTTTCAAAATAGCGGTTGAAATATTGCCTGATACAAATAAGTTCATACTGGTAACATGATTTCTGAAAGAAAATGCAACTGAAAAACTCCACTAAATTTTGTTAGGTGTTATAAATTTAATACAAATATTCTACTTTAGAGGAAGAACAAAAATCATTATCAACTACCAGAATACTCTGGCATTACTAGATTTAGCAAGTATACAGCAATACACCATCATCACTGTTCTGCAGACAACTCTTCTGTCAACATGATACACAAATCCTCTCAATAAAATGAAATGCATATGTTTGAAATTTTGAAATGAAGATCAAAGATCAAAGATTTTGAAATGAAAATCAAATCATATTTAACTTTGCTCAGTAACGGAATGTTTAATGGCAAGAGTGATGGATCTGTTTATTGCCTAACAAGGTAAGATGTGACATACAATGTACTTGCAAGCCACACGGCTCGATGCAAGGCTAAGTTTTTGAGAATAATTATTTCCCGCCCCCCCAATTTTGAGAATTTTCTCTACCTCTCTGGGCGGTTTTGAGGAGGACATGGAAGGAAAGCCCCGAAACACTTTTTAAGTCGGAGCAACGTGCTTAAAGCTGAACAATAGCAAACGCACAGCTGGGCCCAAGCTCGGCGCCCCCGCACAGCCCTGACGGGAGCTACCGCCACCCCCGAGCCAGCCCGGCCCGGCCCCGCCGCTGGGCCTCGCCCCGACGCCGGGCGGCCACGGCAGCCTGGCCCCACCGCCCCGCCGTCGCAGGGGCGGCCTGGCCGGCAGCGACCGCCGCGCCTGCAGCGCGGGGCCGGCGGCCATGGAAACGGCCGGGGAGAGCGGCTTGGGGCGGTGGGGCCGGGCCGCGCCGCCGCCTCACCCCTACCTGACGGCGCCGAGCAACGTCCCGCGGCAGCGCCCGGCCCCCGCGACCCCTCGCTCACCTCTTCATCCCCAGCCCCGGGCCTCGGCGCCCCGCCCGCCCGCGGGGCTTTCCCGGCGCCAGCTCACAGCCCCGCGGCGCCCGGCGCAGCGGCCCGACCCGCTCCCCGCTCCCCCATCGCCGTCACAACAGCTCCGACCGGCGAAACGCTCCCTGCTGCCCCGGCGACCCCGCCCTCTCATCCCCCGGCCTCTCTCACAGCCAATCACAGCTCGCCGGCGCCACCGCTTCGTAGCGCTATTGGCGAAGAGCGCCGCCAGGTGACGAGATGAACCGGGGGTTTCCACTGCATCAAGATTGTATGAGCCGCAGAGGAGGGGGCGGGGAGGTCAGAAAGGGGAGGCTGGCGGAACGCTCGCCCTTGAGGGCTCTGATTGGCCGTCCAGAGCGCGAAGGCGGGACGTCGGGAGCTACGGCGGGGCTGATTTGATGGCGCATGCGTATGCCCCCATTGGCGGCGGAGGCAGGGCTAGCGGGCCCCGAGCGCGGCCACCGCCTGGGCGGGAGTGGCCGCAGGGGCTGCGCGCCGGTGCTGTCCCCCCGGTGCCGTCCCTCAGGGCCCGCTCCCGCCGGGGGGCTCAGCTGCCCGAGAGCAGCTGTCTGGAAAGGGCGCACACGTGCGTCCAGCTCCGTGGCCTGAGCGGGCGTCGCTCGCCCCGGCGGGCGGCAGTCCCGCCTGTAGGCTCGCGGCGAAGCGCGGCCTCGGGCCGGTGTGCCGGGGGAGCGGCGGGGCGCGGGGGGGACGTTCAGTAGCGGTTTAGCACTCACGTGGGGTGAACCGCGACCGTGTATCGTTCTGGGGCCGTAGCGCGGCTGGCGGCCCGGGGCCTGCGGGTCGGGAGACGTTCCGCGGGGTCGGCGTTCTCGGGTGCCGTGCGGCGCCGCCTTCCGCCCGGCGAGCCGGCAGCCCTGCAAGGCAACACGTGGAGACGGAACAAATGAGACTTCTGGGGACCTTGCAGCAGCCTGGTTTGCAGTCAGAAACCTCTCCAAGTCAAAAACTGCCCACTGAATGTAGCGGGCCTTCCGCGTTTGCCCGAGAAGACGCAAGAGCGGTTGTTGCGGGGCTGCTGCGCACGGGCTGTGTCCCCCATGCACGGCGTTCTCAACCGCTCAGTGAACTCGGGGGTGATTTCAAGTGTCCCTCATGAAGCACGCGGCTGTAGAGTTACCTAGAGACTGTTCGTGAATGTCAAACCTGATCTGGCTTCAATATCCAGTTTTGAAATACTTTTACTCTCAAGAAATGTAAGTAATACTGCTGAATATTTGATTTAATAAAAGTCAAATGTAGCTCTTCTTTAACCACCTACTTCTGAATGTGACTGTCATCTGAATGCTGTTCTATTTTATCCACTTAGCATCAGTGGTTTTTATATATAGTGAGCTCTTCCTAAATAATGGATGAGAGAATTAACTCAGGAATAGAAGGGAGTTGCTCAACAGGACAGCTATGTTTAAAGGCTCTGTTCAGGCATTCAGCATTTCCAGAAGGCAACATTTATTTTTAGAGAAGATTTTTTTAATCACATAGTATTCTAAACTGGTGCTTTAAATTTAATTTTAAAAACACTTCTGAAATTTTGTACTGCTAGAAATGGACTTCCTGCAAAGAAGCATCTTTGAAAAAAATAGCATATGATCATGTACCTAAGGTGGTTACAATAATGTTGACATATAAATAAAAACTTTCTTAGTTTCTTAGCATCTTTAACATTCCTTTAATACGTGTTTTTATGTAATCTAGTAACGTGCAGTTCAACATCAGCTAAAGTAAAGGCTGTTCCAATTAATCCTGTTCCCTATAGATCTCCAGAATCCAGAGAGAGACTCAGTAAGCAGATCGAGCGCAGTCCTGGACCGGGGCTGGAGGGCCTGCTTCCGAGCTCTGAAGCCATGTGGGTCACTACCACGGCTTTTGGTAGGAAGGTGGGAAGGCAGACAGGGGCTCTTGTTAGTGTGGGTACGTGCGAGATGGAAAGGACACAGCGCGAGTGTCAGAAACCAGCAGTTTATTGGAAACCCCTGAGGAAACGATGAGATTCCATCTACTATGGAATGAACGCTCGCACTACTTGTTTTATTTAGTCACTTAAGAACAAAATTACATTTTAAACTAATAAACTTAATTTTTAAAGAACAAATAGCAGTGAAAAGATACTAAGATTTATGCATTTCATGTCTTCATTTTGCAGAAGGGCACACGGCAAACCCAAGTTATGCTCTGCTAATCCTCAAGGTGGCTATCTATGCACAGCAGCTGCATTTTCCTCCATTTGTAGAGCTGCCTTTTATGCTACTACAAAATGCATTAGCGTGTCTGCTATAAATCCTGTTATCCCAAATTTCATTATGTTTACGTTTTGGGTATAAATAAATTACACGTGGAACGTGACTATTAGCCTAAGTACACCGTAATTATAATTGAGAAGAAAAGGGGACAGACGCATTATAAGAATAAAGTATCAAAATACTAGATAGGAATGACTACATGCGGTATACCTAATCACTCAAAACCAAACATTTAAAAATATTTCTCTAGTCCATGCAATTATGTACTTAACCCTCTATTATTTCAGCAGGAAAAGTGACCAACATAGACCATTCAGAAAGCCTGTCATTCTATAGACAGAATAGTGCTTGTGAAATTTAACCCAAGTTGATATCCTATCGACCCACTGGGCTTGCATTACAGCTCTGTGTCACTGACAGACCACAGATGAAAGGCAGGCCAAGCCTGTTGTTTACTCTGTTTAGAAGTATAAAGGAGTTGTAAAGTGATAACAGGGCTTTGGCAGTGTAAAATGGGCCTGTTACGTTTCTTTCATGTTGAAAACCCTGTCAGTAACACCGGCACAAGATGTTTGCCATTGAACGGCAAATTATTTCTTTAAACCACACTCTTGTTAAAAGAGACATGTTTTGTAATCATGAAGTATGGTAAACAAATTCCACTTTCAAATGACACAACACTGCACAATTAAACTTTATATAAATAGCATGGAACAGAATTTTGTGCTCTGCCAGGAGTATAGTATTCATTTATCACAGCATCACCCCAAAACTGCAGAATATTCATGCAGAACAGCTGAATTTTTCTGCTACTTCAGACAGGGAAATGGTAGGTATTTATCCACTGCATTAAAAAAAGAGAGGAAAGGTTCTCGTAGAAGCATCAAAGACAACATTACAGCACTTTCTAAATATTAGTTATGTGACAAAAGGGGACTTGAATAAATATGTTAGGTATTTCTGCCTCCTCTTGTTTTTTCCCATTGTCTACAGTTCTAATGAATGATTCGGTAAAATAAATAAGGTTTCGTTACATAGTTTGGGGCCTGAGAGGGAAAACCAGCACAGACTCTATGAGGTTGCCTGAAGCTGTATTTCTTAGGACAGAAGCTGAAGAGTATTTTGTAACAGGGATATTACAGCCACATTCTTTAACAAGAATAAGACCTTGCTGTGCCTATAATAGAATGCCGATAAAATTTGGCAGTAAACTGCAATTTTTATATAACATTGGTTTATCTCACAATTTTTGAAGCTGATACCAACTTTGTATTCTATGGTTAAATATTGTGTCTGTCTGGGTTTATGTGTTCTATCTGTTTGGGAAAATGTGAACTGTCCAAATCAGGGTATAAATCAGGCAGGATGTTTTACACTATCGCAGCAGTCCCTTCTGTTTTTTTAACTATCAAAAGCACAAACATGGTCTTTCAATACAGGCATCCTTAACATGGCATCGCAAGGTTAGCTCATCTAGTGGCTAGTTACCAAGTTTTGGACATAAACTTTCAGGTTAGTCTTTCCAAAATGAGTCTTTTCACCTTAAATCAGTATGGAGGACCTAACTCCTATGACAACCACTTTTATGCACTGCAGTGTTACGATTTTAACCTTGCCATGCTCCTATGTTATTGCAGAGCACTCTTTTTCCATATCCCTTGGTAGATGCATTTTAACACTGTGCTCTTTATGGCAGACAAAGTCAGTGCTTTCACAGAATACAAACTCTGAATGAGGCAGTGCATGAGGATCCCTTTTCCATTACTGATTATGACAGAACATGCATTTCCATTAAAATTTACCACAGTTTTATGAATAGTCAGATAAATTGATGCACGCTTGCCCATCTCTCAGAATGGTATGCTGCCATTGTGAAAATTCGCCTTTTCTACTGCTTAGCTCTTTACACAGTATTTGACTGTTGGAAATGGAACTGAGAATATAAAAAGAAAGGTACTAGTTATGCATTCTGCTAGCAACCATCACTGTACACTGTAGACTGTAGCCCACTGCTGACGGAGCCGACGGCAGCCACTGCCACCGGTGCCCACTGCACCGACGGCGCCCACTGCGCCACCAGCACCCACTGCCAGTGGCGGCGATGGCGCCCACTGCCAACGGCGCCCGCTGCCAATGGCACCCACTGCGCCGATGGCGCCAACAGCGCCCACTGCCGACAGCACCCACCGCCACCACACCAGCGCCCACTGCCGATGGTGTTGACGGCACCCACTGCTGACGGCGCGGACGGCACGCACTGCCGAGGCGGCAACAGCACCAGGGGCACCCACTGCCAACGGAGCCGATGATGCCAAGGGCGCCAACAGTGCCCACTGCCAAACGGCGTCCACTGTGCCGACAGAGCCAACAGTGCCCACTGCCAATGGCACCGACATCTCCCACTGCTAATCAAACAGACATTTAGGAAAGTACATTGCTGCCAGACTAACAACACTGGGTCCCAGTGAAGGGCCAGGGACTGTCTGGACCAAACCCAAGCTCGTGGGAGCAGGATGAGGAGGAGCAGCCTGCTAAACCCGCTGTGGATGTCACGGCTCCTGGGCATGAGGAACCCGTTCAGGAACCGGCTGTGACCATAACAGCTGGCTCTACTGAGGCAGGTAGAATTCTTGCAGAACACCCTTGATTTGTAAATTATTTCATATCAGTCAGACATGCTCATAATAACAGCTTTCACTTTTTTTTAATCATCCAGGTTAATTTGAGTAGAACTTACTTATTCTGAAATAATTGAAAGTAGAAGACATACTTAATATACTGAAAAATATACTTTCCTCTTTTCTTTTAGCTTTATCAAAAGCAGGACAATAGCACAAAGCATCACAAAATAATACATTGCTTTTTGGCAATACATAAATTAACAGATTCAGAATGCAAAGCTTAGATACATCTGTGAACTGTCAGCGTGAGTGAAATGCACTGAAATCCCCCTTGGTTTTTGCTCACAATTGTAACCAAACCCATAAATCTAACTTTAAAGGAATGAGACTTGCGCCAGAAACCCATGCCTTGTATACACTTAAAAGAGTTGGCTGGTATAGCTACACCTTAGAGCTGTATTGGCAAGCACAGATTTCTTTTCTGGTGTAACTTAAATCACTTTCCGCATGGAACATGCTAAACTGGCTAAGGGACTGCCAATATAACGGCATCTACGCTAGGGCTTTTGCCAGTATGGCTGTAGCTGCATGGGAGCGATTTTTCATCATTCTGACAGCTATTTTGGCAAAACTTCTACATTTAGACTGAGTCCAAGTTAAAGTTGGCATTGTTTTATGTTGCAAATAAAGCAGAAGAGAAGCATTACCAGTTTATGGCCCTGGTTTTACATTATTTAAAATTGTTTGTTCTAAAGGAATGTGTGGGGCAGGATCCTTTGGGTGTTTGCCTCCCACATTTGTGCTGCATTAAAATCACTTGGTTTTTCAGTGAGTGAGCTTTGGCAATGGGGAAGCTTTGGCAATGGGGAAACTTACATTACTAAAAAAAGATAGCATCCATATTATTTACCCCAGAAATAGCTATCCTGATGCTTTAAAGCAAATTTTCAAAGTGACATGAACTGCAAAAGGAAGCATCTGGGCCAAAGGACATGTGGATTAATGCATCATTCTTCTTCACTTGGTCTTGAGTTCAACAAAGTATTTAAGCACAGGATTAATTTTAGGCACACGCATAAGCCCATTTCAAGTTTAGTAGTCATGTCAGATATGATAATGCTCCTTTTTGAACTTTAATTAAGCAGATATTTGAAATTAATCATACGTTTCAGCACTCTGCAGAATTGGGATTTCTGCCAGAAGTGCAAGTTTACATAGAGTGAGGCTATTTATTGTAGTACCATCTGCATTTTCTTTTCTGAACTGGGTGTTAAGTCTGTATTTTAAAGATGTCCCAAGGGGCATATTTTTCCACGTAAGTACATTTACGTATTTGGCTCTTTTTTCCTAATCTCTCTTTTGCTAAGTGTGTTTTTCTGGTTTCAGAAATGCATGCAGAGTTTTCATTGGTTTTGTAATTGCGTTTACCATTGAACTCTTTCCTCTGCCAGACTTTGTGTTTGCACCTGTAATCCTGACACTCGGGTTTGCAAACCTGCCCTTGCTGCTGGAGCTGTGCTGCGGCCAACAGGCCGGCCTCGCCTGCAGACAGCACAAGGGCTGTTCGAGGCAGATAGGAAATGTCATGCGTAATCAGCCAGCACTGAACCAGTGCGCCAATTGGACGAGGAAGTCTGATTTAATCAAGGCTTCTTCCTTCCTTTTTATAAAACACAGAATGTGCCTGTTAGAAGGAAACACAGACATATTTTTCGGCGTTTTGAAAATGCGAAGCAGGCTTTTCATGACTTCGTACAGACTACACATGCACCACAACTAAAAGCTCTTCAGCAGTTTCCAGGTGAGTATTCTGTGCACTTCGGGTTCTAGCATTACTTACAACTCAGTGAAGCAGTTGGAGTGGCATTTACCCTGAAACGGAACAGGATGAGTGTCTGTTCAAAGAAAAATTGTGTAATTTATTACAGGTTTTTTGTATTGGTTTGGATTTTTTTAATATGTAAAAATAAATAGTAGCTTAGTAAAAAGAGCTTACAATGATTTTTAGCTGTGAAAATGAAACTGTTTATATGAAGTACAGAGACTTTTCAAGGCAGATGTATTCAAGGCAGAAGGCTTGTATATCGTAATGTTCACTTCTGCATTCTTCGGTTTACAAGTGTGTTGTGTTTCTCTGGTAAATCATGTTTTAAAGTGGTATTTTTTTATATATACATATTTTATGTATATAAAGTTATACAGCTGTAAAGATATATATCTTGAATATAAATACAATTTTGCTTATAAGGTTATACCAAATCCCAACGAAGAAAAAAGTTGTCGTTTAAATTTGTTCGTCCATTTTCAGATTCCTCATTTAATCTAGTATATTTGAGATTATCTTTACATTAAAAACAAATATTTGCAAGTTTATGCTCTTGGGATAAACTGTCATGATTTTCAAAGAGCAATAGACAATACGTAGGTGGCTACTATTCATGATCAAAAAGCAGATCTTAAGGAGGACTAGAAGAACAGTGAGAACTTTCACCTCCTCATCCGAAGTCCAAAAATAAGGGCTTCCATGATGCTTTTGTTAAGGAGGATGATAACATGTATGTACTTGCTTATCCAAGTCAGGCAAAGGAAGGGTTTCTGGTAGAGGAAAGTGGTTTGCACTTCCATTATTTTCAGTGAGGAAAGTAATTGCTTTTCTTTTTATAGCCTCACAGTTTGCCAGGAATCAATAGTTCTGCTGAAGGAGTTTCCTCACCTCTGTATGCAGCATTGCATAACTGTGGTAGACAAGTGGAGGCTGAATGATATGTAGTAACATCCCTGTCCTAAACCCTCTCATTACTTAACAACCACTGCTTGGGTATTATTTTTACATTCGTAGCAGGGAGACTTGTTTTTTTTTAAAGTAGGTTTTTATGTTATTTGATTTTCACCCGTTGGCTGAGTTGCAAGCAACACTTCTCTCATGTTAACTAACAGAACACAGCACCCTGGCAAAGTTGTTAGGATGCTCTTAGAACTTTTTCAACTGCTAGTATAACACAATGATGTAACAGGTAGGTTTTTTTTAAAAAAAACATCCTGGGGAGACATTTATGCGACAGAATCGCCAATCTGGTCTATGGAGTAGGAGTATATTGTGTTAGGCATTTTACCAGTATGTGGTAAAATAGTAGTCATAGCAGAACAGGCATACAGATCTACTACAAGCACAGTATATGGGTTAAAAGGACAAGTAAAGGCAGAATGCTTCTGTATAAGAATTAGAAAACTCAGTTCTCCTTCCACTTAGCCTTTGTTGGATTCAGTTGTTTTGTTCTCACAGTACAGAGCCAAGTCCCTGGAGAGAACTTGAAACTGTGAAATATGACAAAAGTATTATACTATTTTAGATATCGCCCATTTTGCCCTACAGGTTGTGATTAAGAAGAGATGGCAAGTTTTGGAGTCTTGAGAACAGTAAATTCTAGCAGTACAAGAGAGCTAGGCTGCTAGTTATACTAATTTTATCTACAAGATTTTAGGTCATCTGAACTCATACTTGCAAGCTTGAGGGCAAAATACATGGAGAAAAAATCTGCCCCCACCGAAGTTTATGACAAAATTCTCATAGATAAGAATGGAGTTCCCCACCTAATCTTATTCAACATAACTTCTTACAGTTTTCATGTTTGATTTTAATCTGCCAAAAAGATACCCAAACACTTTCAGTGGTAATAGTAATAGGAATGGTTCTCCACTGGTAGCTACATAGATATTTAGTTTTTATGAAACTACAGTTGCCCTCATACAAGTTCACAGAGAACAATGAGTAGGTCAATAACAAAGATTACCAGACTGGATCCTCTAAAGGCATGCTACTAAGAAATATCATATTTTTTGTAATCTTTCAGTGATACCTTGCAATGGACGAAGACTCACACTGCACAGCAGAAAGGGAGCTGTTGGAAACTGTAAGCAGGATTACTACATCATCTACCACAAGTCCAACTGATGAAGAACAAAATCAACCCAAAGCTGAAATGTCATATGAAGTGAGAAAAGAAAACCCAGAAAAAGATGACCTGCAAGGTTGATGCTATCCTTTTATTTTATTTTTCATGTAGCTATTTATGCCTTTAATCTTTTATATAAAAAACTTTGCTTTATTTGTTGCAGCAGTAGTCCAGATTTACACTGCTATACTCCACTGAAGATAAGCCTTGATTAAACTCATAGTAATAACGTAGCGATAGTGAAACAGATGCACATCCTGGTATGTATATACACACACAGAGTTTTGCTTTTAAATCCCTTGTGCCTAAAATGTATTCCAGATTTAATTTACACACCAGGAACCAAAACAGTGATCATCAGATGGCCTGTCTCGGGAGTGCACTTTCTGTACATCACAAAATCTGAACTTGGCAGTATCAGCAAGGACACCAAGAACTGGATTGAAGCTAATCTCAAGCAGTAGTCTCTCACATGCCTTATGAAGAAGCAGCATTGAACTTTTACTGTGCCTAAGATTGGTGTCATCTGTTATTAAATAAAATGTTACATATAATCGAAAATATATGTATTTCATCAAGATTTTCAGCCTGCAAAGATGTCATAAACACCATCTCTCGTAGGAAATATATCCTTTGTAGACATTGAGCCAAACCCCAACGGCCTTGATAATTGAAACTGTATGGCCAAATGATTAAGAACATGTAAAAGTGGGGCCACTGAAAGAGTACTGTGGTGCCTTTACAATTCTATTTCTGCATCAAGCCGTTATCTTCCCATTCATTTGTGTTACATACATTGCAGACTTGACTTCAGCTGACTGCATTGACAGAGACATTATTGATAGGAATTGGGACTGGTGTGCCCACTGAGATACAAATATTCCATTTCTTTTATCCACTTCGCTGGGCTATATGCCACCTGATGAAAACTGTTGTCAGTAGATTTCAAAGACAGAGAAATCACCCTTTTGAAAAGCTACATCAAATCCCCCTGTAAACAAGCTCTTCAACCAGCTGTCCTACATTTTTATATATGCATATGTATATATGTTTGTGTTTGTGCGTGTGTGTGTGTATGTGACTGGCGGGGGGGAGAGAGAGGAAGGGAAGGAGGTATATAAAAATATTTGTAGCTGAACTGTGGCACAAGTTCAGCTACAAAAGAAAAAAAGGATGTGAGAATTCCTCCTTCGGCTGAGCTGGTTATCCACGTTTCTCCTTTAAGGTTAGGATATTCATGTTTTCTCAGCTTTCACCTGTTACTGCACAAACCCAATATTTGAATAGGGTCAGTATTTGAATATGTGTCTGAATTTGCAGCTGCATTGTACTATCTCCTCCTTTTAGCAACAAAGAAGCCTGGAGAAACATCTGATTCAGAAGATTGAGTCGGTGTTTCTTAGGGCTACTTCTGGTATGGTGAAGCATACCTCCTGCTCAGACTGTGCCTGCGGTTACAACCTAGACATACAATACTTCTTGTCAATATTTTTTCTGTAACTTCATATTCTGCGGCCAATTTGGTGTCTCAAAATTTCACACTACAATAGCTTTCCTCAAAGGATCTGGACCTATCTTTATTAGCAGTGAAATCACTTATTTTATCATTCTTCAGGTCTTGCTATTACAGCAACAGAAATTGTAGGCTCTCCTTTCACAATAAATGCATAAGAGTTTTCTTTCCAAATGCAAAGGTTCTAATCTGAAATACTGAATACATTGTTTTTAGAGTCCAATGCATCCCTAAGTCCCAACTCTTCAATGACCACTAAGGAGCTTCAGGAATATTGGAGGAATGAAAAACGCCAGTGCAGACAAGCCAAACTCCTTTTTGAAATCCCATCAACCAGAATTGTGGAGCACCACTTATCTAAATATGTGGTAAGCTAAGAAATGAATATGTAAGAAGATCATTAATTTTTATTCGCTCTACAGGGTTCTGCACAGCACACAGCATGCCTCACTACCTGAAAGCCTTACCGAGGGCCAAGTTTTGCAAGCTGTGATCATACCAAGTAGAACCTGTTCTCACATGCACATAGCTGGTGGAATCTGCCCCTGAAAAAACCCTCTGACAATCAGTTCACAAAATCTGCAGCAGTGGAAAAGTGATATCAAGTAAATTAGTAGCCTGAGTATCCTTAACACCCAGAGGCTTGTCAACATTAAAGAAATTCACACAAATATAAAAATATCAATATAGTTACACTTCCACTAAGGTAGCCTGCTGTAGTAGCTGCATTGCATTTGTATAACTTCCACATCAGAGATCTATGTTACCACAAGTGCAAAATTTTTGATGTTGACAAAGTCTAAGACATCCTCCAGCTAGATCACTTGGGATCGTTCCCCTTTCCTACCTAGAGCTCCATTAGATGGCATATTTCTGTCATATTTTTAAGGTAAAACATGAGTATGAGGGACAGGAGCAACTGAACAGGTTGGATTTTTGTATCTTTACTCACAGTACTGAGACTTGGTTTTTATTTCTGATTCTGCTCCTGGCCTTCAGGAGGAAGGATCTAGAGCAAGTCTCTTTCAGCACTCCTGTGAAATTCAGATAGGGATGTTTTCCTTGTTTGCAACAACCTCTGATATCTGTAGATAAAAAATGCTAAGAATCATACTACTGTTGCTGATACTGGGTGATGCAGCTTGGTAGAGTTTGAAGCAGGTAAATGTTCTGGAGACTGTCCTAAGATCTTGTTGCATGCTATACACACCTACTTAGATGCTGCCATTCTTGCATACACTCAATAGTATCCAGCTTATTGAATAGTTAAAAATTGTTTTAGTATAACTGTATGAGAACAAGAGTATCATTTCGGTGTATGTGCAAGTAGTTAAACTTAGTCATAAATTACACGCCTAGGCAAAAAGATGTACATTACAACAAAATTTAGCCAATTTGAAGGATGGTATTTCTTCCCTTTTTCATGCACACTCCACAAACAAAAAAACAAGTACATGTAAATTACTTACTTAACTGCCCTTGATAAAATGATAGCTTAAAAAATTGCTCTTATGAATATTTTGGATATGCATCAGGCATATATACACTTTTCAGCAGGGAGCAGGACAAAGTATAAGAAAATGTCACAGTACTTACAAATGAAAAGAAATCAGAAAAGTCAGCTCAAATTTAGAAACCTTTCAAGGAGCGCCTGTAAAGATCATTTATGAAGATTAAAAGAGAGAATTTCTCTTTAAGGAAAAACAAGGAAGGTAATCAGACGGACACTAGTGCTAGTACTGGTTTGCACCCTTCAACAGCAGCAAAGAAAACAACCAGCATGAGTAGAACTGCTCCAGTTCCTGTGTAATTCAATGGGAACAGGGTGAAGTTGAATGTGAACATGGTCCTCATCCAAAAGCCAGGAAGGTCAACAGTCCCTGTCCTTAGCTGGTGTACAGTGACACAGTTAAGCTGGCCTCAGTGGAGCTCCACTGGTTTATACACATCAGGGATTTGGCCCTTCTTCAACATCATTATGCTTGGATCAGGACCAGAAGAGAATCTATTTGTGCAACACATAACATACAATTTTATTTTGCAGCTATTTTTCTAATACCACATTTATTATAGTCATTTTGAGGCTAGTGAAGAGCTGAGGAAGACATACTCTTGAGTACTGTTAATGTGGGACAGCGTTGCTGTTAGCCGTTAGTGAAGAATTTTGGATAGCAAACAGATTTTTGTAGAAATGTCACTTTTTTTTGCATTATTTATATGTCAAGTAAGTTTGAATAACAGGACAATGATTTAGAGGGGAAAAAAGGCTTTGGAGTTGCTCCATCTTATTTTTGCACAGACCAAAAATTACTGCCAAATACTCCCTCTTCTTTCACAGCATTAATAACACCCCCAAATCTCTAGAAATGTCTGATACAAACAACATTTTCTGAGTATTACGAGCAATGTAAAATAGATTACATTCAATATTAAGTCTGGGAAATCCATTCAGTTCACTGAAGGTGATTGATTGCAGCAGCCATGGCTGTTATAAACAAAGTACAGCTACAGAAATGCTTTTTAAGTGATTTTACGTGCTTCAGTCTGCTGCTAGTTCACCATTCCCAGCACCTTGCAGAATGGGATCTGTTAATGTATTATCTACAACTTACTCACATGCTAAGGCTAAGTCTGGTGACAAAAGTCCGAAACAGCAGGAGGCAGGAATTACTAATTTGATGGCTGCAGATTTCAAAGATCAGGCCTAGACTGAGCATGCACCATAATCTCAGGCAGCAACTAATTTAGCAGCACTGCTATGAGCCATAGGAATATACAAGATTACACACATAAAATTGGTGCAGGAAGGTTTCGGCTCGTGGAATATACAAGCACAAAGTCTTTTCAAAGCAATAACAGACAAAATCTGGCTGCACTGAGGTTAGAGTGATCCTTCTCATGCTTATTTTTCTGTTTTATTATGTTTAGATGTATAAAATCATCATTTTGCAAACAGGGAGTTTTGACAGCAACAAGTCTGTAATTGAACGGCGTTATTCAGATTTTGAGAAACTGCACAGAAGTCTGCTGGAGGAGTTTAGTGAAGAAATGGAAGATGTGAGCTTTCCCAAAAAAACTCTAACAGGAAACTTCACAGAAGAAATAATAAATGAGAGAAAATTAGCCTTCAAGGACTACCTGAGAATTCTATATGCTATGAAATATATCCAAAGATCAAAAAAATTTATTGACTTTTTAACAAGGCCGGAGCTTCAGGAAGCATATGGTTGCCTGCGGGGTGGCCAGTACACCAAAGCTTTGGAAATCCTTTTAGAAGTCATTGGTCTGCAGGAAAGGCTGACGAGAGGCAACCCTGTCTCAATTGTCCCTACTCTCTGTGCTATCGTGGTGTGCCACAAGGACCTGGAAAACCCAGCAAGTGCCTTTGAATACGGAGAAAAAGCTCTATCACGCCTTCATATGCATACTAGCCACAGGTATTATATTCCATTGTTAGAAACAATGATCACTTTGGCATATGAACTTGGCAAGGATTTTCTGTCATTGCAAGAAAAACTGGAGGAATGGAAGGCAAAAAAAGATCCCATACGGGTTTTTACCCTCAAAGAACTTGCAGTTCGGGAGTATGTACAATGAACACAAGAAACAATTTCATTAAAGAACAAAGCTGTCAGGTCCTTTTCCCGAACACAAACTCTTGAAAGAGTAAGAACCAGAAATTACCTGTTTGGCTAACATAAATTCATATTAATAGAAAAAAATTAAATTAAATATCTTTCATGCTCAAAAGGGACATTAACATTTATGTTGGAAAATACTATATTTACTCTACAGATGTGAGGAGCACCTAAGCTTATTAAGGTTTTTGGAAAGAAATCTGCAACAACAAATCATTTATGATTTGCTTACTTTGGACATAGCCTATTTCGTGTGAAAAGTCAGAATAGGAAAATACAATGAATAAAGCACTTAAGAATCTGAAGAATCAGAGGCATTGCTTGCTCATGTGGAAACTACTTCCTTTCAAGAAGAGAAAGGATGCAATCTAAAGGATTGCAAAGTTGATGCAATCTAAAGGATGCATCTTCAAACACTGAATGTAGTTTTTTACTCCTCCACCTGAAGCTTGGTCAAACTACACTTGCCATTTCTGAGAATAATGGGATCGGTCCTGTTCCCACTGAAGTCAGCTGCTGTGGGTGGGAGGACCTGGCGGAAGGTTTACAATCAGCATTGGTAGGAGCAAAAAATACAAGCAATGAGCATTGCATCAGAGATGAGGGAATATGCTTCATTTCCCTTTTGTAGCTGATACAGTTTTATGACTTGCATTGAAGGCACATTCTTGTTTGGGGTGATCTTTAAGTACAGCTCTGACCAGGGTAGAAAATTCATACCATGTGCGCTACATACATAATAGAAAGGAACCACAGAAGGGTGCTGTTGAGGAGAACATCTGGCTAATATAATGCTAGCGTTTAATTCTGATTATCAAGCTGTGAGACACATGGTTAACAGACAGTCTGTGTTAAGCATGTGCTTCCCTGTTGCCTTTCAGAGGTTTATGTAAATTGGGCGTTGCCTTAGTTTTACAGCCTGGTACACCATGCAAATACCATCTTGGTAGCAGTGCGATATTACAGCTAATTCTTTCAGGGATCCAATCCACATATACAAATACTAAGGTTGTCTTGGCCCTAATGCTCCTGTGAAAGCTTCCTAAGAGCTGAAAAAGTCTCTATTTACCTGCTTCTGTAATTTCCCTCAAGTCTATTATCTCTCCCATACACTTATTTTAATAATCTGGTAAATTAAGTCTCATAAATATTGTAATTAACATGTCATGCTAGCATGGGTCATTATTCTCTGCTGAACATAGTCCACTGAGTACTTTCAGGGCTGTACTCCAGGTACAGATACTACATGCACCACAATGACACTGTCTATAAATTAGGAATAACTGTATTAACTTACCTCCCAGACACATAAAAGAATCAGGTAATTGAAAGTGCACTGAACCTGAAAAACATTACTGCGCATTGTTACAGGAAGTATGGCTCGGAAAAAATACAGAATAATAGGAATGTCTAGGGGGGAAAGTTAATACTTTAAATAGCTATTAACAGCTAGGCAATAAACTCAAAATATGTGAATTATTTGTTATTTGACAATTTTTTTTTTCTAGTTATACCAGAAGTAAGAGAATTAAGAGTAATTAAGTAAGAGACTTAAGGACTAATCTTCCCACGACATACCATATTGCAGGACAGTTAAAATGGATCAAAGGTAACACCTTCTTAGAGGATCACGTCTGAATCAGTAACAAGGTGGCAAAGAAGAAAGCATGTCTGGGGTCTGCATCACACTCAGGCAACTTGGAGTTAAGGCAGAAAGAAAGCATGGCCATCACACTGCTCTATCTCCACAGCAGTTTGTGCTGAAAGACCAAAAGAATAGGGAAAAATAATTTCTCCCCTTTTGCTCCCTCCCCTCATTGTGTGCAGTGTCCCAGGCACAACTGCCTTGGATTCTCCTCAGGTTCTTAAGGGACTGTACGTGAGTAGCTAATTGCGTCCCAGACCCTCACCCTAGAGCTGACTACGAGATAGAGTGTCCATAAGGACATGCTGTCTAGCAAGGACAAGTACCACGAAAGCGGCACATCAAAGAGATCTTACTTAACCTTTACTTGTGGTAATGCTATAACTTTCCACCTCTGAAAGGTGGAAATCTGAAAGATTAACTGATCCAAAGCTAACCAATTTTTGTTGGCATGGCAGTGCATGTTAGGAATATGAGAAGGTGCTATTTGGCCAAGAGAAAAATTTGCATCATTCAAAAGGCACTAAAATAAACAGTGCCAAACACACACACCCACCCCCCATTTTGTTGGTATAAGCCAAATTTCTTCTGAGAATGCTTTTCCATATAATGTACTAGCAGAGTTTTGTCAGCAAAAGGGTCCTAGAATAAGTCACTTTGTCCCTATCCACCAGAAGGCAGAGGTCATTCTCCTTGTATTATGGGGGAAAATGAACTAAATAAATACAGGAAAGGTGTGAAGAAAGAACAATGTGTCTGTTGGATAATTCCCTCATGCTGAACTTCTTTAATGGAGAGCCTTTTCAGTGGGGCATCTATGACAACCAGTCAGCCACAACATCTTCAGAGCTACCCAGGAAGACCATACCATCTGCCTTACTCAAAGGGCTGATTTCAATTTATGCTGCATTGAGACTTCCAGTCAAGCCACTTCACATATGAATCCGCAGAGCCTACAGCATGTGTCATCAAAGTGTAGTGTTCATAAAATCAGTTTGGGATTTCATTACTATTAGAATACAACAAAAATAAAATCTCCCCCAATGATTCAGCCTTCCCCAAGAAAATCATATATGTATTCCCTCCCAACAACTGCAGAGCCTGTGACCTTCGGATTTATTAATCTCTTCAGAGATGACATTGAAAATCCTTGGAAAGAGAAAGCTCGTACTGTCATGGCAATGAATGGGGACCCACGGAGCCTGGATTTCACCTGGAGCTCTGCCACAGACTTGGTCTGAACTTTGCATAAGTAACTTAACTCTGTGCCCCTATTTCCTCACCCAGTACTTCCCCAGTAAAGTTTCCTCATTCAGGTTTTCAGTACTCACTGAATAGAAAAGCTGTGAAACTTGACCAAGTAAGATAACTCCAACATTTAACTTAGAAAGGTGCATTGGGATGGAGGTAATTTTTATACAAGCCTATTTCATTTCTTGAAGATATCTTCAAATGGAAGAGAACTTGGAGGCAGTAAGTTGCCAAACCTGTGTGCTTATTGTTGATTGCATAGTTTCTTACTATTGCAGTCTTATTTTAGAATCAGGCGTTACTTTCCTTATACACCAGAGAAGTTACAAAATTATCTATTTATTGCACTGGACTGTAGTGAGACCATGCTGGCTCATCAGCTCCATAGGCAATCAGCCAGTTCTGATTTCTTAGCTGTGTGCTCTCAGAGACTGGTTGGACTTGCCAAAAGAATTCTGCTTTCATTTACTCACATTTCAAAAGTCAACTTCTGCATATTCTTTTTCACTTGATTTTTACAGCAAAGTGAGTATTCAGCAGTTACATGTTACTAAACTAAAAGGTAATGGCATTCGAGCTTCCATACTGACCCTACTATCTTCCACTTGGAATGACAGCCTGCAAGGAGCGGGTTCCCTCTGCCTGTACATGCGACTTTATCTTCCACAGTTAAAATCATGTAGCCAGGTAGGGCAAATGTCCTGCAGGAAGTCAGAGAAGATTAGTCTCCTTCCCGATTAACATTGCCCGGTGCAGGGATACGGTAGTGGCTGCAGAGCCTCCATTCATTAATTGAACCTGTCCTGGCTTTTTCATAAGATGTATAAAAATTAAATGGGTGCTCTCCACCTGCCACTGCATCTTGTTTTTCCTCTGAATAATGTTTTAAGAATGGCTCAGAAAGGAAATAGCTAACATTTTCATCCACATCTACCTGTCTTGCTTATCTATTGCCCTTCCTTAACTCTTGTTAAGAAGCCATTGGAGAAAACAATGACTAAAATCCTTGTGCACTCTCCATGGGGTTTGCATGCTGTTCCCAGAGTAGACATCCCACTTCTCCAGGTGCCGGGCAAGCAAAAGTGAATAGCACTGCATCAGTGAAGCTATTTTGGAAGAAGAAAACTCTGGCACTACCACATATGCAAGAACAGAACATAAATTAAGTAAGCAGGTGGTTCCTGCTTCCAGACACCCATTTTACTTCCACTCTTCTTTGCTGTACAATATTTGAGTGACAAAAGCCTGTTTTATAAATAAATCCATTTCATCCATTTCCTGTCTCCCAAAACAATGTGTGCTTTTTACAAAAAATTTCTTTGATTTAATAAAATAAATGGAAATGAGCAGTTGCTGGCGTTTGTCCTGTTTGCATTATTAACATTCATCAGCCATTCTCCGTACCTGGAAGGCAGCTGGAGTCAACAGACAGAATGTCTGGAGACCCAAGCTCTGCTCCTGGCAACGTCACAAGCCCACTGAGTGACCTAGATCAAGTCTAATCAAATCTCAGATTTCTTTTGAATACCAATATTGCTTTGCCATCTTTTATAAAGCTATGTTTTACTTATACTTTATCAGTACATTCCAATGTATCATTTTCCCCATTTTACAGCTGGGGGAATTGTGGTACAAATAAGAGAAGTGATTTTTCCCGAAGTCTAATACAGTGGTCTGGAGACCACACTGACTGTCTGGGGAAAGAGTTAAGCACAACTGGCACCACAGCTCTGCAAAACAGAGACACGTCACGGTTGCGTATTCTTAAGTTCATCTTGTACAGACAACTGCAACACAGATTAATTTTTGCCTGATATCATATCACCTGAGATAATTGCATGTGATGTCTATGGAAGAGAAAACAGTTGAGTAAGTCTGACTAATTAATATATTTGAAGAACTAATAAGTGGTTGAATAGGGAAAATATTTTAACCACTACTTTATAAAAATAACAAAGCAGAAAGACTCACATAAGAGATTTTTAGAATATATTAAAAAATCTCCAGGCTTCAATATCATTTTCCACAAGAAGGAACAGAAAAATATTTTCAAATACATTCTTTCAGTTTTAAACATTTCTTAGAACTCCGGTATTTCTTTCCACTGCTCTTGTAGTCTAAACAAGAAGAATCACGCAACCACTGCAGAGTACCATATATGCTAGCAATCTGTTATTACCCACTTTTCTCAACAACAGCACACAATCATCAGAGCTTTTCAGTATGATCTTACTCCTCACGTTGTCATTGACACCTCTGAAGTATACCTACAACACATAAAAATCCAAGTATAAATTCACATTTAATTTTTTTCCAGAAAAAAAGGTCAAAAAAAGAAAATATTGTCCAACCAACATCTGTCTAGCATGTCTAACAAACCACGGGCTGCATACATACAAGCTGGAAGAAAATTCAAATAAAATCTAGGCAGATCATCTCCAAGAGTCCATGGAGAGTTGTATCACGATCTATTGAGCTTTGCCCCACTTCCATATCAATTATTATCTCATTTGGGGCATTAAGTAGATAATACTGTTTACACAACTTTCTAAAATAACTAAAGAAGCCCATGAGGATGCCTAGTTACTTATGAAACATATGCAGACAAGATGCTCTCTGTGCAACGCAGCATCTTGTTTACAGGGAATCCTGTGATCTTTATCACATACTTGTTATTAACTCCTGTTATCTGCTGCATCACTGGAGGATAATATTTGCTTTCCTGAATCTTAATAAGGCTAAATACATTTATTGAATTCAACAGATTTGTACAAGCAGCGTGGGAGTTGAGTTCAGGACACAAGATGAAATCTAGGTTTTGTGGCTCAGACAGCAGCTGAGCAAATCAAATCAAGAATGTTTATTTTCTAATTAGATCAAAGGCAGGAGCAAGATGTGTTGAAAAACTAAACACAGTTGTAATGGTGTAAAATACTGGATGTCAGTTCCCATCTGGATGAGGTGAGAACCCCAAAGAACCAACCTATTTACATTAAGATCACATTACAACATATGTTCATCACACTTTGTGAGTATATATTTGCTCCATATACGGATACACAAGACACTAATTTTCATGTCAGACCAGTGAGAGTTGAGAGTAACTACACTGAAATAAATAAAGTTATAATGTAATTGAGAGCAGAATAAAGTCTACTGTCTATATGATCATGCACAATCTCTATACATGATGGATGGGTGGATGGACAGATGGATTGATATGAGTGGACAGAGCAAACAAATTTGAATGTTTTGATGCTTAATAAATGTTTGCCAGGTGGTTTAAGAAATTCGGATCAAAGCTACTTTTACAAGTACCACATGGTTATATATACATACATAGTTTTAAACATACTTCCTTCTTTTATTAGAAATAGGAATACATCTGTAAGTCTGTGATTATTCAGGTAAGAAAAATACTGAAGAGAAATAGACTGTATGGATCTTCGTACACTCATCTCTCTAAACTAGTGTAATTTAAATATAGTTTCATTCCAGACAGCGCTAGAGTAGACTCTAACTGTGATAACTGAAAGGAAATCTTAAAGAATTTTACTGAAAATACAGAATTTAAATCCTAATATTTTTCTTCGTTATTAGCATTTCTAAAAGATTTGGCTCCGCCTGACACTGGCAGCAGTGCCACTAGATGGAGCTGCAGCATTTGCAGGAGCTCAGGACCCCCACAAGCTGAAGTGAATGGAAAATAAACTTTTTTTTTTTTAACAAAAAGGATTTAATGACTTGAATTTTTTTTAAAAAATCTACTCTAAAGTCTAACATTTAAATTTTAATATGATTAAGCTAAATATATATATCTCTCAATTCCATTGTGAGTTCAGACTGTAGCGCCTAGCTTTCTAGTTGTCCTTCAGGACAATTTAACGTACCCCTTTATCAGCCAGCTCTATGAGCTGGCTAGAAAGCTGAAAGAGAAAATGTTCTTGCAGGCTTTTAGACCTGGTGAGTTCAAAGCCAGAGTCACTGCAGCGTCTCAGTTCCTACAGTACCTTTTCGTTCTGATCAAAAGGAAGCAAGTAAAACTCACAACTCTTAAAAGAGCTATCAAATAATGGGGGGAGGGAAGTAAAAATAAATGGACCCATAATGCCTTCTGAACAGTGCCGGGGAAAGCTTATTGACTCCATTTTAGATAGCAGCGCTCCCAAGTGTGAAAACGAGAGCCGATCCTGTTTTGAATCCAACTACTATAAAATATTTTAAAGCTCCATTAATTTAATTATATAAAGGCATAAATATACCCCAAACACTATACATATACATGTTTGATTTTGAGCTTTGTCACCTTGTTGATAATACAGAAGGAGAAGACATAATGACTAAACCTGGGTTGTAGTTGCCAGTCATCTCCTTTATTTGTGCTTTAAGTAACAAAACAGAAATGCTCTTGGAAGCAGCCCCTGAAAGACACAGCAGATTTGGCTAGCATAGGCCTACAGTTCCCTGAGTCATGGTAGTGATTTTTATCAAGTTGCTGGGATGGCCTGGATTTGGAGACTGGCTTCTCCCCCCACTGAGTGCCACCTACAGACCAAGTTTGAAAGCAGCCTCCCCCTGCATCAAGATATTTTTTTTTCCAAAAGGTTTCTGCAGAGGCTGCCGCTTTTAAAAGTGCTTAGG